>NC_080418.1:140788465-141088779 GCF_029873635.1 Malania oleifera
TCTTTCTTTCCTCGAGTTAGGTATTATGGAACTCCACGTCTTCAAAATTCCCGCCTCGGGCTTATTTTTCGCCGCCTGTGACCACATCTCACTGAGGGGACTGCACAACTTCCATAGCTTACCTCGCACACAAATTTTGGGGGGCTTCTCGATGCAACGTCGCCTCTTTCGTCTTTATCGTCGGACACACACTAGCACGGCAAATTTCTTTTCTCCTTTTTTACTCCTATTTAAACGGGACTTCCTCTCACACTTAAACACACCAGCAAATTCCACGTGAATTGTAACCATCTTTGGCCACCTCTGTACGAGAACCCGTACCCGACCATCTCAAATCTCTCAACACTCCTAAACGTTTCTCATGGCTTGGGGCCTCATCTTCCAAGCGGGTTCCCGATTTGAATGTGCCACCAGAGGTGCCATTCTGTCTAATGCTCTCGGCTCCTTCCACTCTCTCCTCAGTTCCAAAATGAAATGCCGGAGGAATGAGACAGTATTGGCCCTCGATGTATGATCCCGGAATAGCAAACGGCACCTATCACAGGCCCAGGCGAGTCCTCAACATCCCCTAGCCCGTCGTCTGCCACGAGCAGAAGACGAGATGGACCTCTTGGGAATCGAAACCTACATCTTACGGACGGAAATTACCAAGAGGAAACAGCAGCAAACGTGGAGTTAAGGCAGAAAAAACATGTTAAAACGGGAGGGAAGGTTGATGATTTGAGGAAAAAAATGTATGGTAGCAGTCGTTTTTACTCCAAACGACTTGGGCCTGAATGCTGAGTTAGAAGAAAGCCGGTGAGGACATCCAGCCGGGGGGAGCCAAAAAACGGCCTCAAAATCATGGCTATGGAAAGGTCAGACTTCTCGTCTTCAGCCTGAAATGAAATAGTTCGTACGTGGACCTGGAAAAGATTTTGGTGTTTTTTTTTTTTTTTGTTTGGTTTTTGTTTGTGTTCTTTTTTTTTTTTTTTTTTTTTTTTATGGGTTTTTGGAGGGTCTGGTTTGTATCTAAAAGGACAAGGAGCACCCTTGTAACCACGGTATTCCTCCGCCATAAGTGAGGGAACCTAATTAAAATATGGAGTGTTCCTCTTCCCATTTTTTTTTTTTTATTTTTATTACTGAGGGACCAATAGTGTTGCTTGGTACACTGAACGGGTTGTAATTATCTCTGAATGGCTTGTTATGGATGTAAATTGGGGTCCCGAGGGTACAACGACCCAAAACCCCTACGTATTGGCTCTCTGGATTTGAACAGATTAATCTAAGAATTTATTAAACCAGGGCAGTATGAATGAATGGTGCTCTATGCTATATGTAGGTGTTACTTAAAATTGCGAGCCTTGAATGCAGGGGCATGTTTTATATATACTGGATGCCTGTTAATAATATGTTGTATGCTGCTTCCTCTATGGGAATGCCTTTCACTAAATGCATGAGGATTCCTCGTTGCATTGAAGTGATGCATGAAAGTATATTGAGGATTGATGGCCTTTTTCTCGAATCCGGGTCATGCCAAACTTTTTAGGTTCCGTTAGGCACGATGGTACCGACTCTCTTCGCCTTAAATGGAACTCAACAATGCCCTGGTTTCATCCATACACTATATTTTAGTCTTTACCGCGTTTCGGATTCCAAAAGGGTTTCGAAAATCTGGCCCAGGCTTTTCTCGGCCCGGGTCTGACATTTCAATTTCTACAGGCACTCCAAATATTGGGGGCCCCCAGTGCCCAGTGTCTGAATGTCAGTACTTTTTCCGAAGATACTCAACCTTTGTTATGTCGCGATTTTTTTTAAATCCAAAGAGCTCAATTTCTTGCCCCAGTGTTCTGGCTCTGTCAATACTTTCCATGATCTTCCAAACTGAGGGATGTTAAGATCTAACTGGTAGTTAATCACTGACGCTCCACAGTTCCCAAACCTCGAAGGAGTACGCCGAACCGAAATATGACCCAACATCATTATACCGATGTTTGACAGCTTTAGGCTCCCCATTTGGTGCCATGAACACCCTCCTGGTGTATAGGTTCTGATTTTGACCCTCTCAATAAACTGGGGGACTTCACTAATAATGAGAATAATCATGCATATTTATGTCTTTTAAAAATGGCCTGTACTCAGGACTGTCGAATTGTGCGAATAGTTGTTTGTTACCTCAAAATATATTCAGGAAAAAAAGATAAGTTTCCAACAGCATCACTGTTTTAAACAGGTATATCTCGACCATTAATTGTGAAAACTTAAAACCTCTGTTTCGCGAAAACTTGCCCCTTTTGCCCCCTGTTCAACCTAGAAGGAGACTGTGGCCATTTTTGGTACGAAGGTGAATAGTGCCTTTAGGGTTCATGTTTGCTCACATGGTTTTTATTTTGGTTTACTTTGTTCACATTTCGATCTCTGGATGGTCTAAGACCTCGGACGAAACGTATAGCTTAAGGATTTAGGTTTGGTTTTCAGAAAGAAGAAAGAATAAGGAGGAAACCAAGGCTCAAAAAAAACCCCTCCCATGGCAACAAATCCTGCCCCAGTTTGGGGCGGAGAATTTTCAGGAGAGTTGACGACCGCCCGAACTCGTCCTTTTGCAACAAGCTTCTGCTACGTACTTTCAGGATCAGTCTATAGTAGTTCAGGACTCGTCCTTGAGGTCTGACAAACCCTTAGAGACAAAAAACGTATACCAATCTGGCCGGGACTTCATTTGCGACCCGTCAGTAGGCTGGGGGGTTATAGGTTTTGTTAAAGAGAAAAGAGAAAAAGAACAAGGTTTTTTAAATAAGGCTCAAAATCACAATTTCAGTAAGAGTTAAAAGGATCACATGCGTCGTATGTCTTTATTATTTTCTTTCTCTTTTTCTCTTTTCTTTCTGTGCTTTTCTTTTACTGCTCCACTTTTTGTTTTTATCTTTCATGCAGGGATTCGTCATTTTTGTTTTGATATGTGGACTGATTCTTTAAAGCCCCAGTAGAGTGTGTGTTGTGTGCATCCTTTGACGGGTTAATCACTAAATGAATTTTTCAGGCTCACTCAAAAGGGCTGCAAGAGAATTCTTCTTTGCATTTCTTTGGGTAGGTAACGAAAAAAACCAAATGGTGATTTGCCATCATTTTGATATATTAGCCCATTGTTGTCTCGCACATGATTTGTCTGACCCTGATTGAAAACCCACCCGGGGTTTAAATTTTGGGAAAGAAATGAACTTTTTCAAAGAAGATGGTTTTTGATTTCAAGCTCAAAAGGTCATCAAGTGATATTAAAACCTTAGGTTCTTAAGGGAGCTGGGGTCCAAAATGGCCCTCCGTCATCTAAATCGAACCAGGAGCAAAGAGGGAAACGGGGGGAACCTATGAATGACACTGTGATCCTTTCATAATTTCTTTGGAGATGTATACAACCATTCTTAGACATCAGATTTCTTTTTACAGCTCAGATTTTAGTTAAAAGGGGTTGCAATAAGTCAGTTCCGTCCATATTGCTAACAGTAGGGCAACCTCGGAACGCCCTTCTTTAACAACATAAGGGCCCTTCATAGTTTGGTGTCCATTGCCCCGCTGGTCTGTATGAATCGGTTAGTGGTTGGTGTTAAAATCTTTTTCAGCACTAGGGTCCCCCTCCTGAACCTGTCGGCCGGCCGCCCACCTTTCGTTTTCTTTTTTTTTTTTTAACCGTTAAACGCTCTCATCATCCTTCTGTGGTTATAGTTTTGTCCATGGGCCATGCGGCCATCCTTTCTCCTCAATCAAGTTTAACTGGTCATATCGGGATTGTTAACCCACTTATTGCTCAGCCAACTCTATCCTTGTTAGAACTCTTTCGAAGATGGGATCTCAACTTCTACAACAGGGACCCACGCCTCCATTCCGTACACCAAAGAGGGAAAGGGTATAGTAGCGCCCGTGGAGGTTCTAGTCGTAGTCCTTAAAAGCCATTATGGGCGAAGGGTAAGCTTGTCATGTCCAACTCTCGTAAGTTTCTGTCATCTTCTCTCCAAATGTTTTAATGTTTTTGTTGGCTGCTTTTCCACCGCGCCATTCATCTGTTGGTCTTCTATAAGGCGTTGAATTGTGATGTCTTAACCCTTGAACTGATTGCATAGCTTGGTCATTAACTGCGTTGTTGTTCAGGTTCTTGGCATTATCCGTGATTATTCTCTCATCAGGAACTCCGTTACCGCGCAGATCAACTCTCTTTTGACGAAACGACTCACTACAATTCTGTGCCCACGCTCATACTGGAATACGACGGCGGCTTCTACCCATTTAGTGAAATAATCGATTGCCACAAAGATGAAACGGTGTCCGTACTGGCTTTTGGGCTTATTGGCCCGATCACATCCATGCCCCAGGCTGAAAAGGGCCCAAGGTGCGGAGAGAACATGAAGTGGGGCTGGTGGGACTTGGATCCGATCACCGTAAACTTGGCACTTATGGCACTTTCGAGCGTAGTCAATGCAACTCTCTCTCCATGGTCATCCAATAATACCCACTCCTAAGTATTTTTCGTGCCAATGAGTGGCCTCTAGCGTGGGTACCACAGACTCCTCGTTAACCTCACGCGTGACTTGTTGGGCTTCCTGTGCCTCTACACACCCGTAGGAGGGTCATGTCATGATTTCCTTTTGTACAAAACTTCACCATCTAAGAAGAAACCCATGGCCAACCTTCTAATAGTCCTCCGATCATTATGGATGCCCCTTCAGGATACTCATTTGTCTGGATGTAGGTTTTGATATCATAAAACCACGGTTTTAAGTCAAACTCCTCAATCACCGTGCAGTAGGCAGGTTCGGGTTGTACTCTGATATGAATAGCTTCGATCTCACCCTTCTTCTTACCTTGAAATAAAGCTGCCAGTGTGGCTAGCGCATCAGACATTACATTGTTTTCTCTTGGTGTGTGAGTGAAACTGATACTGTCAAACCTTTCTATTATCTTTTGAATGTACTCTCGATACGTTACTAACTTGGAATCGCGAGTTCCCATTCTCCGGTTAGCTGGTGAATGACTAAGGCCGAGTCTCCTCTTACTATTAGTCGCTTGACACCCCGATCTAAAGCGGTCCTGCAAACCCAATATACATGCCTCGTATTCGGCTATGTTGTTAGTACAAGGAAGATGAGCTTAGCTACCACCGGATAATGTTTTCCCATCTGGTGATATGAGCACTGCGCCTACCCCACGCCCCAAAACATTGACTGCCCCATCGAACAACATCCTCCATTCTTCGAAGTCTTCTTCCTCTTGGGTTAGGGAGTTTATATTCTGGTCTGGGAATTCGAACTCCATAGGTTGGTAATCCTCCACGGCTCTTTCAGCTAGGTATTCGGCAATGACACTACCTTTGATAGCTTTCCTGGTGACATAAGAAATATCATATTCCGTCAACAACATCTGCCATCGTGCTACTCGTCCAGTTACTACGGGCTTTTCAAACACGTACTTGATTGGGTCCATTTTGGAGATCAGCCAGGTGGAGTAATACAAGGTGTATTGCCTCAGCCTACTGACCGTCCATACCAAAGCGCAACATGTTTTTTCCAGATCAGAGTACTTAGACTCATAATCTGTGAACTTCTTACTAAGGTAATAAATGGCCCTTTCTTTCCTCCCGGTCTCATCATGCTGGCCCAATACGCAACCCATGGAGTTTCCTGAAATCGCCAAGTACAAGATTAAAGGCCTTCCGGGTACTGGTGGCACTAGTACTGGGGGATTCAAAAGGTACTCCTTTATTTTTTCAAAGGCCACTTGACACTCTTTGTTCCACTTTTCTGGGTTGTTCTTTCTCAGCAGCTTGAAGATGGGTTCGCAGGTGGTGGTTAATTGAGATATGAACCGAGCAATGTAGTTGAGCCTACCTAAGAAACTTCGCACTTGCTTTTCAGACTTTGGGCTAGGCATCTCTCGAATGGCTTTGACCTTGTCAGGATCTACCTCAATCCCTTTCTCACTTACTATAAACCCCAATAGCTTCCCGGACGTAGCACCAAAAGTACATTTTTCGGGATTTAACTTCAATTGGCATTTTCGGAGCCTCTCGAACAATTTTTCCAAGTTTAACGCATGGTCTTTCTCATTTCGCGACTTAACGATCATGTCGTCGACATAAACCTCAACCTCCTTGTGCATTAAGTCATGAAAAAGGGTTACCATAGCCCTCTGGTAAGGTGGCTCCGGCATTTTTTAGTCCGAATGGCATGACTTTATAGCAGAAAGTCCCCCATAATGTGATGAAAGTCGTTTTTTCCTTGTCTTCAGGTGCCATCCTAATCTGGTTGTATCCGGAGAATCCATCCATGAATGAAAATAAAGCATGCCCTGCAGTATTGTCCACCAACACATCAATGTGTGGAGAGGGAAGTTGTCCTTAGGGCATGCTTTATTTATATCCCGGTAGTAGGCACCAACTCGTACTTTAACCATTCCTTCTTGATTATTGGGACAAAACGTTGGCCATCCATTCAGGGTACTGGGCTACCTCCAAGAATCCTGCCTCAAGCTGTTTCTGTACCTCCTCCTTTATCTTGAGTAACATCTCCGGCCGCATTCTCCTCAGTTTCTGCTTTACTGGCTTTGAATCTGGGTGAAGTGGGATCTTGTGGGTTACTAAATCCGTATCTAAACCTGGCATGTCTTGGTACGACCAGGCAAACACGTCTCGGTATCCCTTAGTAATTCAATCATTTTGTCTTTTTCTTCACCCTTTAGTAGTGCTCCGATTTTCACCTGCTTGGGCTCTTCCTCAGTTCCAAGATTAATCATGACGGTGGGATCGCTACTGGTCAAGGTTGGTTTTTCATCAGACTTTAACATTCTTTCCATTTCAGGGGACAAGTTTATTTCTTGATCTTCAACTTCGGTTTCATGGATTAGATTTTCAAAGTTAATGTCAATTACTTGGCAAGGGATTCTGGTGTTGTTATTTTCTTTATTCCTGCATGAAATTAACAAACAAATTTCGACAGTTGACTTCCAAAATGCACATAAATGACAAGAAATGCATGATTCATTTTCATTAAAGAGCTTCCCCGATTTTTCAGTGGCTGGGGGAATACAAAAGAAAAGTAGAACTAAACAAATCCTGAAACAAAGATCATTACATGATGATATCTGGTAAATCAAAAGAACTCCAGTTCTGAAGCTGTACTCTTGGTTGGAGATGATGGATCCACTCTGTAGAAGTGTTCGACGGGACTTCAGCATCAATACTGATATACTTAATTGCCGCAATTCTGCCTCCAGGTTGGATTGACTTGCTTTTTACGAAGGTTTGGCTGATGGACGGGACGTACAGTCCTTCCTTGGAGCTTGTTTCACCAGTGATTCTTTCCACCCTCCGCATCTTCTTCTCTTCAGCTTTCTTCCTTCGGTCTGCCACCGTAGGTATGTAGCCAAGGCCATATCTGTCTTTGACTTCCTTAAGCATTAACGGCTTTCGGATCCCCTGTAGGTATTTTTCGAGCCCTTTTTCTGGATGGTACCCCTGTCTGATCATTTCGGACGCCATCATATGCACTGCGGCGGGGATCTGAGGGTGTGGGATTGGAGATCCTTCTACTATAGTTGTGACATTTATGATCTCGAAGGCTCGGAATGAGTCCTCCAATGCCTCCTCCGTGACTTCCACATAAGGAGTGGAAGTGGGCTTTGTTATCATAACATCGGTTTCACCATATACACAAACCAGTTTCCCATCTACTACAAATTTGACCCGTTGGTGCAGAGAAGACGGAACTGCCCCGGTGTTATGTATCCACGGCCTCCCCAACAAGCAGCTATAAGACGGGGTTATGGCCATGACTTGGAATGTAATGTCGAAGGTGACTGGTCCAATTTGCACAGGAATTTCAATAGATCCCACCGATTCCCTGCGGGTGCCATCGAAAGCCCGCACAGTCAAATTGTTTTGCCTTATGTAGGACGGGTCAACAGGCAGTTTTTGTAGGGTTGTCATGGGCATGACATTCAAAGATGACCCATTATCGATCAACACTCGTGCAATCATGTGATCTCGACATTTAGCGGAAACGTGCAACGCCTGATTGTGCCCTTGTCCTTCCACGGGGATCTCCTCATCAGCGAATGTAATGTAGTTGGTAGCCGTAAGACCAACAATCACATGGTTAAAATTATCAATGCTGATGTCTTGGGGAATATAGGCCTGATTAAGAGCCTTTAATAGGGCTTCCCGATGGGCTTCCGAGCTCAACAACAGTGATAAAACAGAGATATGGGCTGGCATCTTCTTCAGTTGATCAATAATGTTGTATTCACTGTGTTTAATAATCTTCAAGAATTCTTCGGCTTCCTGAGATTGAACTGGCTTCTTCAGGTTCCTATTCTGTTCTTGGCTAGGTTGCACCTTCTCCAAGACCTTTGGCGTATAAACCCTTCCACTTCTGGTTATCCTTCTTGCTTCAGTAGCACTGCTAGTTTCTCCTTCGGTGCGTACTTCACAATTGTATCTCCATGGCACTGCCTGGTCACTGTGGTATGCGAAAGGGCGAGGGGCTGAGATCACTACCCGAACTGGGGCCTCTGGGACTCGTGGGGTTTTTCCCATGATGGGGATAAATGGTCTATTGGTGAATTGGGGATGGTCAGATTCCCCTATGACTGAAACTTCATTTGTTTTCTGAACGCGGCTAACTTCCACTCGTTTGCTGTCAATCATGCTACTTAGAAAAATCCGGAAAGTCTCACATTGTTGTACTGATCTTTTCATAGTATTCTGGCATGTGCATGGGGCGCCTTTAGGGCAAATAGCCTTTAACCCTGCTAGGCCTGCCGTTGTCAGTTCACTATACACCCAGTCTAGCGTCATTTGCTCCCATCTTCTTTCGAATTTTTCCCCATCTTGTTCCTCGATCATTCCGACATTGTCCTTCCCATGGTCAGGCAAAGGATTCTCTTGAATACCAACCGGCTTCGCATCGAATGACAACCAACCCGCATCCTTCAAATCTTGCACCTTGTGTTTGAAGGCCCAACATTGGTCAATAGGGTGCCCTGGAGAATTGGCATGGTACGCGCATCGGACCTCGGGATTATACCAGTGTGGGGGAGGATTTATGAGAGGAATCCCGGGGATAGTAGATATCATCCTTTGTTCTAAAAGCTGGGGGAATAAGTCTGCGTATGACATGGGAATCGGTTCCAATTTCCGAAAACTCTTGGGTGTATTCCTCATGTGTGTTTGCTGGCTCGGGCGAGTTGGAATGCTCGGCTGGGTTGGCACAAGCGCGGGGGCCACAAACTGGGGTCTGGGGCCTATATGCAGTGTTTGGTTTACTACTGGTTCCATGTAGAAATTTCCCCTAGGTTGTTGACTTCGGCTTCTCTGTCTTAGGCTTCTCATAGGTCCCTGTATCATTTGGGCCTCTTCTTCCTTTTTACCTTTGACCCACTTCTTACTTGGGCCATTATCGGTAGTGCCAGTCTTTATCCGTCCAGCTTTGACGTCGGCTTCCACTCTGGCCCCTGCCGACACAATGTCCATGAAGTTATGAGGAGTGGACCCTACTAGATGTGAACGGTAGGGATCTTTTAACGTCCCTACGAACATCGATATTGCCTCACGGTCGTTGACCGGAGGGTCCACTTGAGTGGCTGCGTCTCTCCAATGGTGTGCATACTCCCTGAAAGTTTCTGTTGGCTTTTTTTCCATTTCAGAAAGAAACATCCTGTCTGGAGCCATTTCCAAGATATGACGATATTGCGCTTCAAAGGCATCGGCCAAGTCACCCCACGTGCGGATCTGGGCCTTATTCTGTTGGACATACCATCTAGCCGCTGTCCCGGTAAGACTGCTTTGGAAGCAATGCATCATCAACTTCTCATTATCGGTATAGGCGGCCATCGACTGACAATACATCCGGAGGTGGGTCTGAGGGCATGTGGTCCCGTCAAACTTCTCGAAGTCTGGCATCTTAAACTTTGGAGGAATGACTACATTAGGGACTAGGCAGTAATCTGAGGGTCTGGCGGTACTGGTGGTCCGAGTCCCCTCTATGGCCCTTAGCCGTTCTTCTAATTCGTCACAACGGTATTCCGTCGCAGTCTTGCTTGTCCCTACACCCGCAACCGCTGATGAGGGCATCCCTATTCCTGTCACTGCTGGGATAAAAGGTGGCGTGCCATGCGGCGGTTTCTCTAAGGTGAATGGGGGCGGACCAGAAGATTGCCCCTGAATTGGCGTAAAACCGGGCGGGTGGATATTGTCATTTTCTTCTTCATGATCCTGATCTTGGACTGTCTTCCCTTTGTTCAGCAATAGGTCCAATATCTTCTTTACTTGATTGCTCAGCTCTTCCTGCCCCTGCTCGATCCCCAGAACACGGCTCTCTAACTGTTCTGCCATGGCCTTAGCTTTTCTGCGGGTGTTGTATCGGTGCGTACTTGCCTCAATCTTGCTGGATCTCAGTCACGTCCAACTTGTTTCCGCCTCCCTGTTCATGAAAACCCGCATCCTTCAGAATAAATGCATGTAATGGATGTTTATGAGTATGTATGAAAAAGGTGCAATCATGCAGTCCTATGTGCTTTAGCCAAGGTTTTGAAAAAAATCCTTATCATTTCTTTCAAATTTTCATACAACTTTTAGTGAGAAAAATAGAAAACTTCCAACTAGTCTACACAGGTGTCAGATCCTGATTTCCTGGTCCGCTCTTAATGAGGTAGCCTGAATCGTCTGGGGTTGGTTCTGACTTTGTGAGAGCTGCACTTTCCACCTTCTGTTTCAGTGCTTTGTACTGGGCTTCCCAATAGTTGGCCTTGTTTACACAAGGCTCCATCTTTTCAAGTACTTTGTTGAAATAGTATCTCTGTTTTTCATACTGCTTCTCTAGGTCTCGTATGTACTGAGATTTTTCCTCAATTTCTGCTCTTGACTCCCTCAATTGTTGGACTTTTTGATCAAGCATCTTTTGAAGTCTCTGCTTCTCTTTTCTCAAAACTGCCGATGCTTTCTTTGATGGCGAGCCCTGAATCTTTGGTCGCTTGCTTGGTTCAAGTTGAGGATCTACTGGACCCTGTTTTGGAAACTGTTCTCTGGAGGTCATTCTTTTAGACGGACACATAGCTTCTCTCGACCGTTTCTCGTCTGTCAGAGTTTTTTCCTTGCACAGGAATCGAGGGTCCACCCTGTCACGTTTCCATAGTTCATAACTCTCCTGGACTCCCGAGTTCTGACTGGTTGCTTCGACTATGTACACATGCCTCCATGATACAAAGAATTCCCGGATCTTTCTTTGGCTATCATCATCCTCATATGTGAACCGAGCGTCCGCCAGTCCATGGGTCATGGGCACAAACTGTGTTGCGCCTACTTGCCTTCGGAACATGAGTGGTGCATAGGATATTCCACCCCAGGGACCTAGCAGTGGGACCCAAGGAAGGTTTCCACATCTATATATCACTTTGGGCTGGTCGATCCACGGTGCCTGCCATACAATCCCCTTGCTGACTAGATTGTGAAGTCTGTCTTTCCATTCAGTCCTGCTGGCATGTTCCTCCCAACGAGCTACTTCGAACTCTGCTAAAGGTATTCTGATTGTTGAGAAAGCAGCGCGAAAGAATCCCTGGATGCATGGCAAATGGCTCATCATCCACACATAAAGCAATGGCACACAGCAGGTCAAACGAGCATGTCTCCTAATTCGGCATCTGTTAAGAGATCGGAACGTTTCAGCAAGAATACCGTAGACTGGGTTCACCCCTTCCTTTACTTGTGCTACGAAGGCAATGGTGGCATGATCGATGATTCCTAGTTCCTTCGGGAAGATAAGTAGGCCGTAGATGGCTAACGCTAGCAGATGCAGTTGGACTTCTTCCTTTCCTTCCTTCTTCATCAACTCTTTCAGGCTTTCCCAAGTGACCTTTGAGTCTTCCAGGTTCTGGACCTTAAGCTCGGTGGCCCTGAACAAATCCTTGACAACAGAGGTTCGAGTGGGTGCGTACGTTCTGTAAGGCGTTGGCAGTTTGACCAGATGCAATAGTGAAGTGTATTCTTCTATGGTGGGAGCAAGGTCTACCCCATCCAAAGTAAAGCAGCAATACGACGGATTCCAAAATTCCACCAATGCTTCAATCATGTGGGAGTTTACGGAAACATGCAATAGAAAACCGATGTGCCCGTACGTCTGAGAAAAAGTCAATCGTCTCTGAGGCGTCCACCCTTTCCAAATGTCTCTCAGCTCCTTTAAGGAATTGGATCGAGCGTTGATGTCAACCCTGTCTGGTATCTCAGGCACCGATTCCTCACTTGTGCTGTCGCCCCTCTTCTTTTGTTGACTTTCGGAGTACCATTGTACCACTAGTTCGGTTTCATGATGGACTACTATGCTCCCCATGAGTCGGATTTTAAACAGAACCTTGGCCAAGCAGATGGGAATGCCTAGAATGAAATGCAGGATGCAACATGTTTTAAATCTCAAGTTATAATCATATTAAATCATAGGGAGAAGGATGGAGCCTCTGTCCTAATCCCGGGGTAATTATGTACATAAGGTCCTCCAAGGCTCTACCCTAGGCAAGGGATTATGGAAAATCATGTGTGGTTAAGCTCTAACCCTTATTGAAAAAGGTCCCCAGATTGAAACTTCATCCTCCCTCACAGAGGTCCGGAAAAAGCTTGCACTGAGCGGAGTGGTTCGCGGGTTCCCATAGGCCATGCCACATGGGAACTGGCACTATTACACTCCTTTCTAATCCTAACTGGGAAAGCCCGGGTGTAGAGCTGTGAGAGTGTGTGAGTTTAACCATTTCAACCTACACCCCCTACCCCACATCCATCCATTATTCAGAACATTCATGCATATGTAACCAAATTTGTACAAAAATGAAAGGGAGTAATCAAAAAGGTTTATTTAGATTTGAGATCGGGATAATTCTTAATTAATCACTGGCTTAACTCTCAACATCCCCAGCGGAGTCGCCAAGCTGTCGCGACGTCCCGGACCCGGCCCAGAGAACCAATCTCTGGTTTAAAAATGGGTTCGGCTTGCGAACTGGGAAAAATGAATGTGTATTTTGAAAATGTGAATTTTTGTGGAAAACGATGTATGGTGGAGTCGCCACTAACCTTTTGAAGTGTGGTTAGAACACTTGATTGCTACCCCGTTAGGGGTAGAATCGGTCTGCATCACCAAAGTCGGGCTCGGGAGTATGGTTACGCAAGGGGAAGGTATTAGCACCCCCTACACGCCCGTTCTTACGAACGGTACCAGATTAATAAAGAGTTTTCCCCGAAATAAATGTAATAAGCCTTTAAAGATTACTCCTTTTCAAAAGTCAAAAAAAAAATGAAAAAAAGAAAAAAAAATGAAAATACTATATAGGTATTCCCTCAGAACCGGGGCAATCTAGTACTCCGAAGAGTCAATGTTCTCGTTTGCAATCATCGGTAAGGAAAATCGAAAATAGGATACAAAATACGCTCCCGGGGATTTTGAAATCTATAGGTTTTTTTTAAGTATCAAAAATACTATTTCGGGAGGTTTTTTGAGATTGGTTCGAGATTGGAATGAATTTTCTTGTGCCTAAAAAGATATTTTGTGATTTTTCCTAAGTGTGAAAATGATTTTTGTGATTTTTCCCGAACTTTCAAAATAACACAAATGAAATCAATTGAAACCAAAATGTGAAAATACTTTTGGAATTTTTGAAAATTTCATGATTTTTGTGAATTTTATGGATACAACAATAATATACAAGCGAAATGGAGAAGACTGGGGTGAACCAGTTTGGGAATGGTGAGCTGGTCAAACGTTGACCAGTATGGGGGGGAAAAACCAGTTTAAGGTCTTGGTCGAGACCAATGATTTTCCGGAATTTTCCAATGTCCTTCCGAATACAACAGAATTTTAGACAACAATCACGAAAGTCATGGTTTTAAAGATATGCGTTTAGAATGTATTTTTGAAAATCTTGAATGTAGGGAAACAAATCTAACCTTTGCCAAACATGTTAGAAACTTTCTTGGATTTTCTTCAAAAATTTTCAAAGGTAAATAAGTTTCAAAGCTTTAAAAATTTTTGAATTTTCTTTGAAAATTTTTCTGAATTTTTGTGTCTTTTATGAAATTTTTTTTGTTTTTTGTTTTTTTATGAGTTAAAAGGAAGCTATTTAAAGTAAAGAAAAGTGAAATAAAGTCAAATAAACCAACAGAGGCCGATTAGGGAAAGGGGGACGGAAATGTAACATAGGAAGAGAAAGTTCATTGGTCTTACCTATCGTCTTTTTCTCCTTCAAATCTTCTTCTCCTGTCTGTGAATCCGCAAGGTTAGTCTACAGCACCTTCCCGAGGGTTGTTCTTGAGTTCCGACTCGAGGCACAAGGGAGTACCTCCTTCAAATGGAGTGACCCGGTACCGGTAGGAAAAGGGATCAATCGATCGCTTGATCTTCTTTCGTTTTCCTCTGCTCCGGTCTTCTTTTCCTGTTGATGAGTCTACTAGGGCCGCTCTACAACGTCTTCCCGAGAGTTGTTCTTGAGCTCTGATTTGAGGCACTACGGGGTGCCTTCTTCAAATGGGGTGACTCAACACCGATAGGAAATGGGATTAGTCGACCTCTTGATTTTTACTCAAAAAAAAGACTAACTTCACAAACTCGTGATAGAAAACTTCAATATTTGAAATCTTCTCCTTACCACCACTAAGAGCTCCCTCCTTGTGCTTGGAATGAGAGGGCTATTTATAGGCTTAGCTTAGGGCAAGCATAGGAAAGAAGACATAGGGGAGTCATGATGGGGGGAACCAAGTATGGGGGGAAGAATGATGAAGGGAAATTAGCATGGGAAGAATGATAAAAGGAAGAAACATGACATGTGGTGAGTGATGATGGAGGGAACAAAGTATGGGATGAAGAATTATGAAGGGAATATATTATGGGAAGAATGATAAAGGGAAGAAACATGACATGTGGTGAATGATGATGGAGGGAACAAAGTATGGGATGAAGAATTATGAAGGGAATATAGTATGGGAAGAATGATAAAGGGAAGAAACATGACATGTGGTGAATGATGATGGAGGGAACAAAGTATGGGATGAAGAATTATGAATGGAATATAGTATGGGAAGAATGATAAAAGGAAGAAACATGACATATGGTGAGTGATGATGGAGGGAACAAAGTATGGGATGAAGAATTATGAAGGGAATATATTATGGGAAGAATGATAAAGGGAAGAAACATGACATATGGTGAGTGATGATGGAGGGAACAAAGTATGGGATGAAGAATTATGAATGGAATATAGTATGGGAAGAATGATAAAGGGAAGAAACATGACATGTGGTGAATGATGATGGGGGGACAAAATATGCTTGCATTTGACAAATTAAAATAATAATAATAATAATAATAATAATAATAATAATAATAATAATAAGAGGGTTCTAGAAGCTGTGCGGAGCCCATAAAAAATGTGTGGGGTCCACGCACCATGTGGGGTCCACAAGCCGTTTGACGGTTACAGGAACCCGAGCTAGCAAGGCATCGGATATGTGGATCCGAGCTAGCGAGGCATCGGATATGTGGATCCGAGCTAGGGTACCAAGAGAGGTGGGGCCCACCAAACATGTGGGGCCCAATGAAGATATGTGGGGCCCACGCACCATGTGGGGTCCACGAGCCATTTGAGGGTTATAGGAACCCGAGCTAGCAGGTGCAAGCGTGCCAAAAGAGGTAACGTGCATCGGATGTAGGAATCCAAGCTAGCGTACCAGGAGAAGTGGGGGCCACAAACCGTGTGGGGCCCAATTTGAGATATGTGGGGCCCACAAGCCATGTGGGACCTAAAAAGATGTGTGGGGTCCGCAAGCCATTTAAGGGTTATAGGGACCCGAGCTAGCAGGCACAAGCATGCCAAAAGAGGTAACGTGCATCGGATGTAGGAATCCGAGCTAGCGTACTAGAGCGGGTAACGTGCATCGGATGTAGGAATCCGAGCTAGCGTACCAAAGGGGGTAACGTGCACCGGATGTAGGAATCCGAGCTAGCGTACCAAAGATGGTAACGTGCATCGGATGTAGGAATCCAAGCTAGCGTACCAGGAGAAGTGAGGCCCACAAACTATGTGGGGCCCAATGGAGATATGTGGGGTCCACAAGCGATGTGGGGTCCACAAGCAGTTTAAGGGTTATAGGAACCCGAGCCAGCAGGCACAAGCATGCAAAAAGAGGTAACGTGCATCGGATGTAAGAATCCGAGCTAGCGTACCAGAGGGGGTAACGTGCATCGGATGTAAGAATCCGAGCTAGCGTACCAGAGGGTAACGTGCATCGGATGTAGGAATCCGAGCTAGCGTACCAAGAGAGGTGGGGCCCACCAAACATGTAGGGCCCAATGAAGATATGTGGGGCCCACAAGCCACGTGGGGTCCACGAGCCATTTGAGGGTTATAGGAACCCGAGCTAGCAGGCGCAAGCATGCCAAAAGAGGTAACGTGCATCGGATGTAGGAATCTGAGCTAGCGTACCAGAGGGGGTAACGTGCATCGGATGTAGGAATCCGAGCTAGCGTACCAGAGGGTAACGTGCATCGGATGTAGGAATCCGAGCTGGCGTACCAGAGGGTAACGTGCATCGGATGTAGGAATCCGAGCTAGCGTACCAAGGGGTAACGTGCATCGAATGTAGGAATTCGAGCTAGCGTACCAAGAGAGGTGGGGCCTACCAAACATGTGGGGCCCAATGAAGATATGTGGGGCCCACAAGCCACGTGGGGTCCACGAGAATGTGTGGGGTCCACAACCAGCGTGGGACCTACAAGAATGTGTGGGGTCCACAGCCAGTGTGGAAAGGTTTTGACATGAGGTCTCCTCGGTAAGGCCTGGTTAAAATTGGGGTGTCGACAGAGAGATGAAAACATAGAGAAGAAAAGAGAGGAAGAAGAGAGTGTGAGGAAGAGAGAAGTTGAGAGAATTGTATTTCTTTTCTATTGTTTTTAAGTGAATTGTGGTGTGTTCCGTGGACATAGCTCGATCTTGACCAGACCACGTAAATTTCTAGTGTCCCAATTTTTTTGGTTGGTTATGGGTCCTAACATTGTATAGAGCAATTTACTTAGAAATAGAGCCTGGAGTCTCTTAAACTCTCATTTTCCAATAGTGCAAATTGTTAACGTCAAAAAATAAAACTTCAGAGCATCCGTAGTGCATGATAAGCATCATGTTCCCGCTGCCCTACTGGAAAGTAGACAAAAATACAATAATTTAGTGGAATCAAGGATGAAATTCTGGCAAAATCTCAATTAGAAGTGAATATTCCAAAAAGTTCAACGTGTTAAAATTCAATTAGTTTCACAATCTAAACAATTTTGGCTCTCTCTGGGTATTCTTGCGACTTCAAAATGTTCTGTCTCAATCTCGAAACCACCCCTTCCTGTCGTTGCTGGCGATGGCTGCTGTTACTCGTCTTATTGGAGAACCTACTCAAACCCGTGATTTCCGACACGCATCTCTCATCGTTTCGGCATCTTTTGTTGTCAACGACGTCGTCAAATTCTCGCAGGGGCGGCTTCGGATCGTCGGCAATATTGAGGAGAACGTCTTCGGGATTGACTCTGGAGCGGCAGAGTGGACAGGTGGAATGGGCGTCGAGCCAGGTATCGAGGCATTCGATATGAAAGGCGTGTTTCCATTTGGGGAGAAATTTGATGAGTTCCGTGGACGTAGGCTCAAACATATTCAAGCTGACGGCGCAAGTTGTAACAAATATATTCTTTTTCTGCTACGGTTGGAATTAAATTGTAACCACTTTTATTTCTTGATTCCTTCTTAAATTGTGTACATAAAGGCACTGTCATTATAAATAAAATACAGCAAAAATATACAACAACTATTCATTTTTGTCAACATGGTATCAGAGCTGCTGTGACTAACCTGTCCTCAGATCCCTGGCGTTATCTTCTTCCTCCCCTCCCTCGGTGCCTTCCGCAACTTCTTCATTTTCTCACATTGTTACAACCAAACTCACCACAGATAACTATCTCCTTTGGAAAACTCAAATTACAGCTTACCTAAGGGGCTTGGATCTCTTCTCCTATGTAGATGGCTCACTTTCTTCTCCACTGGAATTTCTCCCTGGAACTGCAGAGCAGCCACCCAAACCTGACCCTGCTTTCTTGGCCTGAAGACGCACTAATCAGCTGGTCCTTAGTGTTCTGTTCTCCTCACTCACTGAATCAATCCTTGGCCGCATACGCTCTTCCTCAACATCTCGCGATCTATGTCGTTCCATCACCACCATGTTCTCCTCTCACTCCCAAGCCAAAGAATTTCATATCAGATTTCAACTTACCAATCTCTCTCGTTGTGACCAATCCATTTATGATTATTTTGGAAATGTTCGGCTTCTTGCCGATTCCATTGCTACAACCGGTAATCCTTTATCTGATAAAGAGCTGGTTTCTACATCTTAAATGGCCTTGGTTCCTCCTATGAATCCTTTGTCACCTCCATTAGTACCAGAGCAGAACCTTTGACCACCCATCAACTATATCAACTCTTCTCATTCACGAAAACCACCTCTATCATGTATCAACACTTATACCTCATGCTTTTGAATTCTCTGCAATTTTAAGCTCTGCTCTTGGTTCATGAGGTCGCCCTTTTCACGAGCTGGGAGATAGGGTGGCGGCCGTGGGAGATACTCTTTAGTACAAAAAAAAAAAAAAACTGATTTTTAGTGACAAAATTATTGGCGACGGATCCAATTTCATTACTAAATGTAGGTATTAGCAAGGTTTTTAGTAATTATCACTAATATCGAACTATTAGTGACGAAATTGAATCTATCACTAATAATTTCGTCACTAAACGCCGAAAAAAATCGCAAGAAATTATTTTCGCTCAGAAATTATTTCGAAAAAATATTAACAACGATTTTTACAGTATTAGTGACGAATTAAATCTGTCACTAAAAAATATTCATTAGTGGCGATTAAACAACCGTCACTAGTATTATTTTAAAAATAAATAAAAATTTTTGTTTCAAAATATTAGTGACGAATTTATAAATTCGTCACTATTGGCACACCATTAGTGACGGATTTGAGAACCGTCACTAATACTTCCCTTATTTAAAAAAAAAATAAAAATTTTTGTTTAAGAGTATTAGTGACAAATTTATATATTCGTTACTATTGCCTCATTATTAGTGACGGATTTGAGAACCGTCACTAATACTTCCCTTATTTAAAAATAAAAAATAAAAATTTTTGTTTCAGAGTATTAGTGACGAATTTATATATTCGTCACTATTGCCACATTATTAGTGATGGATTTGAGAACCGTCACTAATACTCCCCTTATTTAAAAAAATAATAATAAGAATTTTTGTTTTAAAGTATTAGTGACGAATTTGTGTATTTGTCACTATTGACCCCTTATTAGTAACGGATTTGAGAACCATCACTAATACCCTCCTTATTTTTTTTTTTTAAAAAAAGGAATTTTTGTTTAAGATTATTTGTGACGAATTTATATATTCTTCACTATTACCCTAAAATTAGTGAAGGATTTGAGAACTGTCACTAATACTTTCCTTATTTAAAAAAAATTATTTAATACTATTAGTGACCAATTTTAATATTCGTCACTTTTGCCCCTTCCCCTCAAACACTTGTTTCCCGGTTTTCCCCCCAATATTCCCCCCAATCTCTTGTTTCTAGCGCGGCCCCTCCCGATCCTCCTCTCTCCCAATCCCCCTCTCTCCGTCACCCGTCGCCGTCTCCCATCACCGTCGCCGTCGCCCATCGCCATTGGACTAGAAACAAGAAGAGCAAAAAATGCTGCTATTGATGTAGTCGTGCTGCTTCACAACCTCTTCCATAAACAGTCATTGCGACTTTGATCGGTTCCTTGCTCAATTCCTCCTATTCCTGGTATGGCATCCGCTCATCACTCAACCTTTGGCTGCCCTCTTCCAACAATGCTTACTCCTATAGTTATCACTCTGCCAATGTCTTTCTTTCCCCCTTCAATATTGCTTGTGTCGCGACGTCCCGTGAGCGCGTGTTGCCCCGGGCGTCGAAATTAAAATCTTTTTTATTTTTAAGGAAAATCATGGAAAAGGTTGGAGTCGCCACTAACCTTTAGTGCGGTTAGAACACATGATTACTACCCCGTTAGGGGTAGAATCGGTCTATGTTATCAGAGTTAGGCTCGGGAGTTCGGTTACGCTAGGGGAAGGTACGAGCACCCCCTACGCGCCCGTTCTTACGAACGGTACCTAATTAATTTGAAATTATCCCTAAGTTAATCTAATAAGTCTTTAAATCACTCTTTTTTTATGAATTTATAATTACATATGAAAAATAAATAAATAAATATATTCCCTTAGAGCTTAAGGTACGTGAAGCCCGAAGGCTCATACCCCCGCATTAAAATTATAGGGATTAAAAATAAAAAATACTCTATAAAATACGCTCCCAAATTTTAGAAATTTTATGGGTTTTCCTAAGTATGAAAATACTAGTTTGGGAGGTTTTGGATAATAGATATAATAATTTAAACATAATAAATAAATAAATGAATAAAATAATAATAAGCTAGAGCATTAGGATACCATAATATGTACTAATCAATATAATAGAAGCTAAAATATCTAACATACCAATAATAGTAGAATATAAACATATAATATAGACTAAGATAATAAGCATATCATAATATCAAAATATTACATGTGCGTTATAAACAAAAATACTTAAACATACCATAATAAACATAAACACGATGATAACAATAATAAATATCCACAAATAATATAATACGTAATAAATTACTATAATACTATATATACTAAACATACCATATAATAGCATGATACCAAAACACCAAAAATGTTATATTACCTAAAACATTAAACTTACCATGATAATTAACATACTAAAAGTGTTATAATAATAATAAATATATAGTATTACTCAAGATGCTATATTAAAAGTTACCTAAAATGCTAAATTATATGCATGATGTTACTTATAGATCCTAGGTTATTAAATACCTAATATGACTAACATTCTAGAATGCACATACAACTATAGTTTTAAAATGCCACTACAACTAATCTACCAAAACTCCTAACATGATATACAACACGACCAAAATTCTAAAATACTAATAATCTACTATAAAGTTAACCTACAATATATGCATGAATAAAATAAAAAAAAAAAAATAATCTTACACATAAGAACCACAACAAGATAAAAAAAATCTGAAACCGAAGAATACATACAACTTAAATATTACGCACTAAAAAAAATGACAACATAAATTATTACATTTAAATATTACAATTGAAGTCTTACCTTGGCAATAAAAAGAAAAATCCTACAATAATGAAGATAAACAAATTAGTATTCATAAATATGGACATCCTGAATAAATACACAAATAAAAAATATATATATGATGAAATATACCCTAATATTAAAAATGCCCCATACAATAACAATGAATATTTAATAATGGTTGAAATAATAATAATAATAATAATAATAATACAACAAAATTAACTGTCCTAAATTAATATACAAACTACATAATACTAATACTAATATAACTAACATAATAATAATGCTAATATTAATAAACCAACCATATAATAATGTTACTAATAATGATGTATAAATCATACAATACTAATAGTAACAATACACCTATAATGTGATGACAATATTAGAAATATTATACAAATCATATAATAATATTATTAATGGTTATATACAAATAATATAACAACACTATTAATAATGATATTCACATGACAATGATACTATAACCAATAATGTATACATAATATTTTTAATCAATAATGTACAACTAATAATACTGATATGGTATATACATATATATATATATATATGCCTGCAAAAGTAAAAAAATCCTTCAGTATCTCAGAATATAATACACAAGTATGTACAATAAAGTAAAATAAAAAACATATGTATGCTGTGTGTGCGTGTTCTGTGTGTGTGTGTTCACAAGGTGTGTACGTGATGCATGCATGGGGGTTGCTGTGGGTAAAGCTGGGAACTCACCAAGGGGGGTTGCCTGGAGGCTGCTCGTGTTGCTAGTGGAGACGAACGGTGGTGACAGTGCTGGAGTGGGGGCAGTGTGTGTCTGAGCAGCAGGGGAAGCCGAGATAGGAACGTGGACTGACAGAGATCGAAACAGGACCGGGGACAAAGACCGGCGCACGGTCGCCGGGAACTGTGACGGCGGGTATCGCCAGAGTGTTGCAGCGACCTGGAAGCTGCGGCTGGGCCGTGGAGGTCCTGATGAACGAGCAGTGGTCGGATGGAATTGAGTGTTCAGGGTCTCGCCTAAGTTTGTGCAAGAACAGAAGGCTGGCAACCTATCTGGATGGGAGGACCTTCACGGCGGCAGGAGTGGTGCGCGGAATCCTGGTGGTTGGCCGGAGATGATGGTTGGGTGCGGTGGTGGTTGCTAGAAGTAAGGTGGAGTTGCAGAGGTCGCCGGCTTGTAGCAACCGGAGGTTGCTGTGTTGTAGGAAGGCGATCGGGTGATGAAGCAGAGGGGTAGTGTCGTGGCAGAGTTGCAGAGGAAAGCCTCGGGTGTTGCTGGTGGTCGCTGCTGCTGGCGGCGTGAAGAGGGGAGGCCGGGTGATTGGTGCAGGGATTGCCAGACTGTTCCTGCTACTCTTGGTCGGAGATGAAGAGTGATGACAGCTGCAGGTGACTGTGGCCGTGGGGGGAGCAAGCCGGAGTTGGGCGACTAAGAAGGAGACTAAGAGGCTGGTGTTTGGGAGAGTAAGAGATGGAGAGATTTGAGAGAGGGCTGTGTGTTTAGATGAGAGTGAAAGACTGGAGGCCGGGGAGGCTGCTCGGTGGCTGGATTTTTTCTTTTTTCGTTTGGCTCTCCGGCCATGTCCCCTGTGTGTGCGCTTGGGTGAAGAGGGGAGGCCAAGCGCACACACAGGGGACATGGCCGGAGAGCCAAACGAAAAAAGAAAAAATCCAGCCACCGAGCAGCCTCCCCGGCCTCCATTCTTTCACTCTCATCTAAACACACAGCCCTCTCTCAAATCTCTCCATCTCTTACTCTCCCAAACACCAGCCTCTTAGTCTCCTTCTTAGTCGCCCAACTCCGGCTTGCTCCCCCCACGACCACAGTCACCTGCAGCTGTCATCACTCTTCATCTCCGACCAAGAGTAGCAGGAACAGTCTGGCAATCCCTGCACCAATCACCCGGCCTCCCCTCTTCACGCCGCCAGCAGCAGCGACCACCAGCAACACCCGAGGCTTTCCTCTGCAACTCTGCCACGACACTACCCCTCTGCTTCATCACCCGATCGCCTTCCTACAACACAGCAACCTCCGGTTGCTACAAGCCGGCGACCTCTGCAACTCCACCTTACTTCTAGCAACCACCACCGCACCCAACCATCATCTCCGGCCAACCACCAGGATTCCGCGCACCACTCCTGCCGCCGTGAAGGTCCTCCCATCCAGATAGGTTGCCAGCCTTCTGTTCTTGCACAAACTTAGGCGAGACCCTGAACACTCAATTCCATCCGACCACTGCTCGTTCATCAGGACCTCCACGGCCCAGCCGCAGCTTCCAGGTCGCTGCAACACTCTGGCGATACCCGCCGTCACAGTTCCCGGCGACCGTGCGCCGGTCTTTGTCCTCGGTCCTGTTTCGATCTCTGTCAGTCCACGTTCCTATCTCGGCTTCCCCTGCTGCTCAGACACACACTGCCCCCACTCCAGCACTGTCACCACCGTTCGTCTCCACTAGCAACACGAGCAGCCTCCAGGCAACCCCCCTTGGTGAGTTCCCAGCTTTACCCACAGCAACCCCCATGCATGCATCACGTACACACCTTGTGAACACACACACACACAGAACACGCACACACAGCATACATATGTTTTTTATTTTACTTTATTGTACATACTTGTGTATTATATTCTGAGATACTGAAGGATTTTTTTTACTTTTGCAGGCATATATATATGTATATACCATATCAGTATTATTAGTTGTACATTATTGATTAAAAATATTATGTATACATTATTGGTTATAGTATCATTGTCATGTGAATATCATTATTAATAGTGTTGTTATATTATTTGTATATAACCATTAATAATATTATTATATGATTTGTATAATATTTCTAATATTGTCATCACATTATAGGTGTATTGTTACTATTAGTATTGTATGATTTATACATCATTATTAGTAACATTATTATATGGTTGGTTTATTAATATTAGCATTATTATTATGTTAGTTATATTAGTATTAGTATTATGTAGTTTGTATATTAATTTAGGACAGTTAATTTTGTTGTATTATTATTATTATTATTATTATTATTATTTCAACCATTATTAAATATTCATTGTTATTGTATGGGGCATTTTTAATATTAGGGTATATTTCATCATATATATATTTTTTATTTGTGTATTTATTCAGGATGTCCATATTTATGAATACTAATTTGTTTATCTTCATTATTGTAGGATTTTTCTTTTTATTGCCAAGGTAAGACTTCAATTGTAATATTTAAATGTAATAATTTATGTTGTCATTTTTTTTAGTGCGTAATATTTAAGTTGTATGTATTCTTCGGTTTCAGATTTTTTTTATCTTGTTGTGGTTCTTATGTGTAAGATTATTTTTTTTTTTTTATTTTATTCATGCATATATTGTAGGTTAACTTTATAGTAGATTATTAGTATTTTAGAATTTTGGTCGTGTTGTATATCATGTTAGGAGTTTTGGTAGATTAGTTGTAGTGGCATTTTAAAACTATAGTTGTATGTGCATTCTAGAATGTTAGTCATATTAGGTATTTAATAACCTAGGATCTATAAGTAACATCATGCATATAATTTAGCATTTTAGGTAACTTTTAATATAGCATCTTGAGTAATACTATATATTTATTATTATTATAACACTTTTAGTATGTTAATTATCATGGTAAGTTTAATGTTTTAGGTAATATAACATTTTTGGTGTTTTGTATCATGCTATTATATGGTATGTTTAGTATATATAGTATTATAGTAATTTATTACGTATTATATTATTTGTGGATATTTATTATTGTTATCATCGTGTTTATGTTTATTATGGTATGTTTAAGTATTTTTGTTTATAACGCACATGTAATATTTTGATATTATGATATGCTTATTATCTTAGTCTATATTATATGTTTATATTCTACTATTATTGGTATGTTAGATATTTTAGCTTCTATTATATTGATTAGTACATATTATGGTATCCTAATGCTCTAGCTTATTATTATTTTATTCATTTATTTATTTATTATGTTTAAATTATTATATCTATTATCCAAAACCTCCCAAACTAGTATTTTCATACTTAGGAAAACCCATAAAATTTCTAAAATTTGGGAGCGTATTTTATAGAGTATTTTTTATTTTTAATCCCTATAATTTTAATGCGGGGGTATGAGCCTTCGGGCTTCACGTACCTTAAGCTCTAAGGGAATATATTTATTTATTTATTTTTCATATGTAATTATAAATTCATAAAAAAAGAGTGATTTAAAGACTTATTAGATTAACTTAGGGATAATTTCAAATTAATTAGGTACCGTTCGTAAGAACGGGCGCGTAGGGGGTGCTCGTACCTTCCCCTAGCGTAACCGAACTCCCGAGCCTAACTCTGATAACATAGACCGATTCTACCCCTAACGGGGTAGTAATCATGTGTTCTAACCGCACTAAAGGTTAGTGGCGACTCCGACCTTTTCCATGATTTTCCTTAAAAATAAAAAAGATTTTAATTTCGCCGCCCGGGGCAACACGCGCTCGCGGGACGTCACGACAGCTTGTATTGCTTTGAACCTTCTCATGTATTCCTAATATGTATTTGGAAAATGATGCATTCTTTTTGTTCATTTCATAATGTACCATTGCGACTTTCATTTGATTGATTTACTAAAGTTAATTCCTCTATTACTTTCATAGTTTAAGATATTTTTTCCTGTCTGGGGAAAGACAAAAGATTTTTTCTAAAGAATTCATGCATCTTTGAAGCATAATTTTTCTTTATTTTGAATTAAAATTGAAAAAAAAAAAGATAAAATGAAATGAAAATGTCTTAACATTATGCAACTATGACATTTAGCTGCAAAATTTTATGCTGTTTACTGCAGCTAATTCAAATTTACCTACCATTCATATGGTTCTGGTACCAACTTTTGGAATATGAGAAGAAATCTTGATAGAGTAATCGTATGCCTTTTCTTTATTTCTTTATTTTAAAAGAAGCTTCTTCAGGAGAAAAAAACTTATAATGTTTTCCATTTAATTTGATGCAAAATAATATTTACCATTTAAATTAAAATTTTCATTGTTTGTTATATTCCTTCAACTTGGAATATTAACTAGTGTAGTTGAAAGAAATTTCTAATGCCCTGGTTAAGTCGTTTTCATCTCCTTCATGATGGAATGGATTAGCATAATGTTTTAAACTTATGCATGAAACTTTTACTTTCTGACAAGTTATCAGCAGCATTTAATTAGAAAACATGCAATTCCCAATCATGAGATTAAGATTGACTATGACCCACTGCAAACTGATTTTGAAGACATAGCTATGGTTGGGTTGGATGCAATGCAGCGAGCGAATTCTACCCTTGAAGATTTTGTAAGCATATGTTCCTGCTTTAATATTGAATTTTTAAGAACTTAGATTTACCATGCTGTTGGGTTGAATGATGTGAAAATGCATGAAAGATATCTGGTTCAAGTTTAAGTAATGAAGCATTACATATTTTTATATCAAAATAAAAACTGAACTGGTCATATAATTCATTTTTGTATATAATGCTAGTATTTTGCTAAGTTGAAGGTTTCTTGGGGATTATTTAGCCAGCCACAAGTTTCTGAAGTTGTGTTACTATTTAGTCATCAACTGCTTCCATATTGTCAAGTTTGGAACTTTTCTTGCTTAGTTATTCATGCCACCAATTTGAATTTGGGTAAGATTTATTTAGAGGTCAACCTACTAGAATTCCACAATCCCCACCCCCTGCCCCAATAATTAATGTTCAGTAGCTAACCCGTAGACCATAGTCTGGGCATTTTTACAGCCTCACTCTAGAAAGTGCATGCATGCAGTTAGTCTTAAGAGAGACCTTTTTGTGCAATGAGCCAAGAAGTTTATGATTGTGCTAGAACACCCTTCAACAGCTCAACTCGGTGGGAAACCACTGGGAAATGGCCTTTTACTAATTTTAAATCATTGGTATTTGCAAGTGTGTGTAGATGTTATGTGGAATCGAATAGCCTGTTCTTTTTTTATGTAAGATCTAGAAAAGTGGACTTTGTTTCTTATAGCATTGCATGGTACATCTTTTGCTGATACATTTTTAGTGTTGCCAATTGTGTAGCAAATATATTGTCTATTCGTCAGCACATTAAATTGCACCAGATTATTTTAATGATGAGCCTTATTAATTGCAGCATTCATTGCATTCCTCAACAGGAAGCTTGCAGTTAGGATGCCCCATATCAATCATTGCTTCTTTTACATCAATTTTTTTTTTTTCACTTCCAACACTGGGTATATGTGTAACAACTTAAGTAATAATGGTATTTAAATAATAAAGAGAGAGGGAAATGGAATCAATAACAGAAGGAGGCAGTCGACTGACGCGTTCGTTGATGACATTGCATTTTGGAGGTAAAAATTTCAAGAAATTTCCTCATGCCTCGTCGACGAACACAGGGGTTTCATCGATAAGGGTTCTTCAGGATCTCGTCGACGAGGTCCCGTATCGTCATCGAGAAGATACCAATGAAGGTGCAAGTTCGTCAACAAACTTTCTATAGGACTCATCGACGAGGTGATGTGGCTCGTCGATGAATCCGACAGTATAAATAGTGCAAAACTTTGGATTAATTTAGAAATATAGCGCCGCTCTCTCTCTTCTCTCTCTCTCTCTCATACGGCCCCTCTTCTATCTCTCTTCAATTTCGGTTCTGTCAGTCGCCGGATCGACAATCTGAGGTCACCACGACACTCTTGGCGGAGTTCTCTTCAAGTCTACAGGAGCGGATTATCGGTGGAACGAAGTTGGGATTCATCCCAAATCCAAGGTAAAGTCTTTTATTCAGGATTTTGAATTTCCAGAAGTTGTAAGAAATGTAATAGACATACAAATAGTAATATTTTGTTCTGAGATTTATGGTTTTTAGAGTGTTGAGTGGAGAACCCTGCGGGTGTCAGACCCGTTATAGTAGGGAATTTTTAGCAGGAAACAGGTAAGGAAAATATGCCATGTTAGGTTATTTGAGTATGATTTCAATATAAAATTATAAATGTTCTACCAGAGTATTATTCACAGTAGAGATTTATATAGTTTATCAAGTATGATTAATATGTTTTAAAATTACTGTGTGGCTTGAGAATATAGACATAGTACAGAAATATGTTTTGCAGTATTTTCCTGTGTTATGTTTTACAGAATATACATACAATGGCTATGTTTTATAGTATTTATAAAATATCATGATCATACAGTTAATACAGAAACAGTTTACACTACCATGACATACAATTTTACAGCTCTTTTCAGAAATACAGTTAATATACATACAATTTATTACAGCGTTATGGTTTATACAGTTATTACAGAATCATGGTAAAACAGATAGTTGTATATAAAGATATATTATATAGTATCAGACCCTGTTGGACCATACAATTTACAGAGCACGGTACCGTAGCTACATACAGTTTATAGAGTGCAATCACCTATTCAGATAATACGTGGTATAAAGGTCGATGGCATAAAGCCCACGAGTTGACAGGTTCTCCATTAGATATAGGTTGAGGAGGGCTAATAAGACTATGGAGTATAGTGATTTATTCCTGGTTGGCCAGTCAGGGTAAATCCCACCTACGAGCCGCATAACCCTGTCATGAGGGGTTAAATCATGATACACAGTTATTCACAGGGAAGTTTACAGTTATTACTATGTTTATACAAGTTTACAGAAACAGAAAATATATATGCAGTATTTTGAGTAGAAACCTAAAACACAGAAATGTTAAGCAACATGTAAAAGATGAAGATTATATTACTGGTATTGTACTTTATAGATTCAGTGATACATGACTCTATAGTAATATATTTTCACAGTATTGTAACTCATTTATCACACACTAGCAATAACATATTTCGTCTTATTGAGCGTTAGCTTATCCTAATTATTTTAACATTTTTTAGGTGATCCAGGTAAGCGAGTAGATCAAGCTCGCAGATAGAGGGGTTTTGGTGTTGCCCTAATAGTAGTGTGAGTATTTTTGTATAACCCTAACCAGTTGCGGGTATTCTGGAAAACAGACATATATGTATATTTTGGGAAACACTTTAGCACTCTGGTATTGTATATAACTACATATGATTATGTTTATTTGATTTCTGCTTCTTACTACTTAGGTTGATGATTGAGTTTAATCCAATTTGGTATCAGAGCATTTCAAATGTTATAGTATATATATATATATATATATATATATATATATATATATATATATTTACCCTATTTAAATAGCAGGTCGTTACAATATGTGTGATGAATCTACATGCATGCCTTGTTGCATAACTTTTTATGTATCTAATGATTTCATGAGGTGATGTGATGATTGCATATATCCTAACAGTGCAGATCTTATTTCATGTTTCATGAAATGGATGTAAGTAGACCACAATCAATATTCAGATACCTACCTATACTTTCATTTATTGAAAGTTATATATATTAGGTAATAATGTAGGTGAGAATATTATTTAGGCTACAAGGAAAATCATTGAAAAAATTTTAGTCACCTTTTTGAAGTGGCATTGTAGCTTCAAAAGCAGTGACACTGCAATTCTTGATGTTAGTACTGTCTAAGCATCCATTTGTGCTTTCAAATGCGAACATGGAACATTTGTGCGAAGAAATGACCTTGGCCCAACCTAAGCATCCCATTTCATGTCTTCCTAGAGAAATGGAAAAAGAACAAGGGCTATATCTAATTGAGTGAGAAAATTTTGTGTAATGGATAATTGATTATTCTATAAAAGTGAGCCATATCCCTCTCAAATATGTATTAGGCATTGGACAAAACTTGGTCGATGGGAGGCCCCCCACTGGACTTGGGCTACACAATGGGAGTTAGCCCATCCCATACTTCTTCCCACCCCTTCCAGAGCTTGACCTTGATACTACCAATGTGGGAATCCCAAGCTTTAACTAGTGGATATCTCCTAGGCATTGGAAAAAACTTTAAAAACACCAAATGTTGAGCTTCTGTTTCCATTGATTCCTCTTTCTCAGTAGCCTGATTGTGTTGTGATACAGCTGGATAGTTTGAATGAGAAAATGGTGCAGATACCAGCTAATGAAGTTGCTTTGTTGGAAAGTAGATCTGATGTTGGAAAGTAGATCTGAAGTGGTAATGCTAAGAACTTTGGATGTAGTCACAACCAAATTGTGCAACTGGTTAATAAATTCTTAAATGGCCAATCATGAGATGTAGGAAGCAAACCAACGCTGGAATAATAATTTACTGGGAACATTCAGAACATATCCATTCAGGCCTCTTATTCTTCTACTTGAGCATCACAGACTCTATTTTGAGAGGTCCAATCTCTCTCTCTCTCTCTCTCTCTCTCTCTCTCTCTCTCTCTCTCTCACACACACACACACACACACACACACACATACACACACACACACACACACACACGCTTTTCTTATGAAAGGAAGGGAAAATTAAGTAATAATGTCTGCAAAGAATTATGAATCTTGTTTTTTCTTTGCTCAATTAATTCAGGATAAGAGAAGAATTTAGGTTTAGAGAAGAGTAGTGGGGTCTAGAAATAAAGCTGTATAGTGCACTGATGAGCAAAAAAGAGGTACATATATTTTAAGGATCCTTTATATGTTAATTGATTTGCAAAAATTATGCAGGCTCATAATTTTCTTTTTAATGGCTATAGTATTTGTGGGACTAAAAATGTATATTTATAGGAACCTAGGATTTCCATGAATGCATGTAATATGCATGAAACATTGGATCATCAATGATGCATGTTCTTTATCTTTGGTATTTAAATGCACTAAAAAGAAAATTATTAATACTTGCCCAAAGACACTAATTGAGTTGCAATGCATCAAATTGTGATTTCATTAGAAGTGCTTTCTAGGATTTTACTCATTTCCAAATAATGTAGTATTGATACCATATAACCTTGAAAGAACAGATAATCTGAGAACCACCATCAGCTTGGGTGTTTTGTACAAATATTGCTTTCATTTTTTGTCTTTAATTGCTTCAAAATATGCATCTTCCCATGCTTAGTGAATAATGCTTATCTTCAAAATAAAATAAAAAATAAAATAAATAAAAATAATAAAAAAATAAAAAAAATAAAAAACTTCAAATTTATCCATTGCACATGAAACCTACTGTAGTGCAATAATTTGTAGATATATGCACACTTATGATTAAAAAATGTTGCAAATGTATGCATTGTAAATGAAACCTACTCTAATTTTTTATTTTTATTTTATAGCTTTTGCATTCATCACATGTGTGTGGATGTGTGCATACGTGAATTCTAGTGAATTTTAGTTGTCTTATGTAGAGCATCACTATTCTTTTCTTTTTGCATGTGACATGCTCTCATTTCTAAGAGAGAAGGACAAAAAAAAAATCTTCTTTGATTTTCCTTTTTTATTCTGAGCAAATGATGTGCTAAAGATACAACCATGTGGTGAGCTTGACATGGACAAGAAGTGCCATTTGATTTCTCAAAGCATGCCAAAGGTGAGCATTAGTGACCTTTCCAGTCCTACAGAGCAGCCTGAATAAAGAAAAGAATACCACAACCTTTGTAGACACCTAGTGCACAAATGTTAACATTGCAAGACCCCTATTGCCACCAACTGCTACGGTCTTGCCACGTGTCCAGTTGTTGTCTTGACCTTTCCAATCCTACAGAGCAACCTGAATATAGAAAAGAATACCACAACCTCTTGCTGAAAAACCTAGTTCTAGAGAGAGAGAGAGAGAGATAACTCTGTAGAAAATCAGGAAAATTCTGTTGACAATCAAGAGAAAATACAAGAAATCTAGAAAGACACTTAAACTTAGTTCGAAGAAGCTGAAAAATCAAGTAGGTGTTCTTAATTTTCATTTGCTCACCTAGGGATTTTGGGTATCTAAAGGAAACAATGGTAGAAACTTGATTAAGGTTGAATACTAATTAGGAAGATTTAAGCTTGTTATCTCTAATTACTTGATATGGTTGCATAATGCATTATGTTTTTTTTTTTTTTTTATTGTTATCATAGTTGTATATCTTGTTTAGTTGGGAAATTTTCATATAATATATATTCATCTTGTAAGGATGATAGCTTTACTTACTATGTCAAACCTTGTGTATGCATATGTCAAATTGTTACAGTGTGAAATAGATAACACTAGTTGTCATGGCTGTGAAATTGTGAAATTTAAACAAGTAGGGATTGTGTCTCCCTTGGGTGAAAGGCCCTAAATCTCCGTAGGGTATTTCTGCATTAAGTAATTGTTACACCCCGACCCTTTTTAAACCCGGGTCCAACGCGTTATACTTGATAAAATCCCTGATAATCCATAATCCATAATCCAAAATATATGCAGCGGAAAATATAATCATAATCTCTATATAACATAATACCAGAGTTTACTAATTCTAACCACTAACCATAATAAATTATCCATCACCTGCATTTCCATAAATTTACATAACTCCCAAAACAATTTAGTATTTTCACAATCATTCCTTACTCAATAGCCTTAAAACATAAAGACATAAAACTTAAATATTTACATTCTCCAAAAACATCATTAAAATGTTTATACCCTTTTTCTTATATCTACCAATAATGTTATAAAAACCTTGAGCTCTCTAAGCTCGATCTCGAAGAAATCCTGAAAAAGATGAATTCATATTCGGTGAGACACATCCCAGTAAGGGAAGAAATAATATATTAAACTCAGTGTGTGGCCATCATGAGATTATACATATCATTTTATAATATTTGCAAATCATTAACATAACACTGAAAGTCATTTTATGAACTTAATAATCACATGCAAAGGTTTACCCATGAGATTACCCAAGGATAGGGGTGATTACCCGCCCATATAAGTAGCATCTCTCTACTCTAATACATTTAGTAACCCGAAGGTCACAATTTAAGCATACTAGGGCACTCACCTTACTCAGTAAGCCCTCAAGCGTTAAATTGATCTTGTACTCACGCATTCAACAATAGTTTATCGGCAAAGGCCCTAAGGATAGGGAATTCTACCCGCCTACAAGTAGGTTCCCTCTACCCTAGTGCGTTATGCAGCTATTGCCATATCTGAAACTACTAGTGCACTCGCCTTACTCAGCAAGCCCTCAGGCAAAGAGTATGCCTCACCCAATTGTAACATGTTTTACATACATAGATACTTCTAATATCATAATACACCATTTTTTCCATCATTATTCAATCATTCACATTCTTTCATGTTCATAACTTAACATTTCCTTGCGTTTCATCTTAAGTGACTCTTTCCCATTTGTATCATTCACATTTCACATTTCATTTCATTGCATTGTCATTTCATTTCATAACATTTTCATTTCATTCCTTTGTACTACAGCCGTTCTTTAGCCGTCATCAGTTAGTCCACATAAAAATGCGCTAGAATCTACTACAGTTAGTCTACATAGAAATACGCTAGAATCTGCTAACCCGGTTTTTAACTGTTGTACCTTTACATGGTTGCATTTAACATACATAGGCAACATTGTCCATATCATGTTTTATTCACAATGCATTACTTACTTAACCTGTATTTCATACATTTAACATATATTTCCACACAGCATTCTTATTTACTCATGCCACACAATTTAACAATAAAATTCATACACTGCCTGTAAAATAAGCCAACCAACATTTAATTTTTATATACTAAAAATACCTTTCATTTCTTACATAATTACCTTGAAAATAATTTTTCACTTTCATGAGTTCATTTTCGCATATACATATCCAATAAACAGTCCTAAATTCGGAAAAACATAATTTAAATGGTTGGCATTTTAAACCCGTACTGAGACATATACATGTAAATATAACACAATTCATTTTTCATTAAATTCATCAAAATTCTGGTTTAATATATATTTTTCCCCTTACCTAATTTCTTGAACTACGCCAACAGGGACCCCAAAAAGATGCTTACGGCACTCACCCGGACCTTGAAATTAAAATTTCTAGTTCCATGTAATTATTCTTGAATAAAATATAATTTTAATATTTCCTCAACCCATAAATTCTAAATAAATAAATATATCCTTAAATATAGCCAAATTACCAAAATTTTCAAATCCCACTCTCGCTTTGGAGTAGGGCCTAGAAAGCCCCAATTGGAAAATTACCTACGTCAAAATGACAACGATCAGGACTTGGACCCCATGGTGGTGTCTGATCATCGATTCAACAGTAGATTTAACCAAAAATTGAGAAATTAGGGAAAATATACCTTTCTCTAGGAATGGTGCCTATGCCGCTCCCACAATAAATTTGCTTCAGTAGAAATGTCGGTGGTGGAACTAGGAACCCAACAGCACCTTCTGTTTCTCGATCGGTCGAATATTCGTCGAGAAATGAGGGGAGAGAGAGGCGTAGATGGAGAGAGTGATGGACGAGAGAAGGAGAAAGTTCAGAGAGAAGTGAGAGACGCAGGTCACAGGTGCTTCCTTATCCTTTTCTTCTCGTTTTTTTTTTTTTTTTAACTTACTTAACTTATATATATTTTTTATACATTAAACTTATACTTTAACTTATATATATATATATATATATATGTATCTTTATTCCATTTTTTTACTATTTATTTATTTAATTTAATAACATTTAATTAATTCATTAATTAATTAATAATTACTTTTTTCATACTATTTATATTTATTTGTTTATTTAATACATTAATTTAATAGTGTTTAACCAATTAATTAATTAATTATTAAAAAAAAATTTTTTTTCGAGTTATTACAGTAATGGTTGGCTAAGCTGTTATTTGGCACTTGTTGGCATTTATGCATTAAGCGGTGGTTAGGAAAGCTAGAATTTGGCACTTGTTTGATATAAAATGTGCACTTAGATGGGATAATACTGCTATATTTGGAAAAAAAAGTGTAAATGTATGTTATTTGAATGTTATGTGATTGTCACTTTAGATGAATAAATTGCCTAGAATTAAGAGTGTGTTTATGCATATTGTTTTATATTCTTTAATGGATAGATTATATATTGTGATTTGTTGATTGCTACCTGATTGCATGCTAGTTTAGAATGCCTCCTGCATGGCAGATGCAGTTGATATGTATTGCATGCTGGTAGTGGATATAGGTTCTCTTGAGTCTTGAACTGAATTATAAATGGCTTATTTGAACCTATCAGGTACAGGTTTTATGAGAAAATGTCCATTTTACAGACAGTATGTTGTCAAATTTTCGTTAAAATTTTCCCAAATAAAAATTACGTACAATGATAATTATGATTAAATGAATGTTAAAATATTTTTGAAAGGATGAGTAAAAATTAGGAATCATAGAAAGGAGGCAATGTAGGCTTAGTTTATTTAAAGAAGCATTCTTTTTTATATTTTTGGTCCGGTAAGCCTAAAGCATTCATTGCCGGGCCTAAATCATCGACAATCTTAAAAACACTTGGCTAAGGATTTGAAAATTAGAAAAAGACATAAGTTGAATATATCCATAACTCAGAGGGAGCATCATCTTCATAATTCTTTAAATTAAATGCTCTCATCATCTCATAACATTCATGTCTATATGCCTAGATGAATAACAATACTACACTGCACTCAATACTATCCACTGTTCTTTGCTATTTATATTCTTTAAAGGATAGATTATTTATTGTGATTTGTTGATTGCTATATGATTGCATGCTAGTCTAGCTCCTGTATGACTGATTCAGTTGATGTGTATTGCATGCTGGTAGTAGATATAGGCTCTCGTGTGCCTTGAACTGAATTATAAATGGCTTATTTGAACCTATCCGATACAGATTTTATGGGAAAATGTCCAATTTACAGACGTCATGCTGCCAAAATTTCATTAATTTTTTCTATAAAAAAAAATCATGTACAAAGATAATTATGATAAAATAAATGTTAAAATATTTTTGAAAGGATAAGTGAAAGTTAAAAATTTGCATCTATTAACATACATGACAAATCATTTGCTTTTAACTATGGATAAGTATTATCATTTGTCCAATACCAAAGATATTCTGTTTTGAGAATGAGTTAAAAGTGTTTACGTGCATGGTCTGATGCATGCAACTATTTATATATTTGTATGTATGCCATTCACATTCATTTCGGTTATTCGTTCAGGATTGAAAATTATTGTATGGTGCACTCTCAATATTTTTTTTCCTTGATTATATTGAGCGCTAGTTCCCCATTTGTATACTAATTATTTATTTATTTATTTATTTATTTTTTTATGATTCTTAACTTGTAAGGTTCGCAGCTATCATAACATCAACACAATGCCATGCATGCATGCACTATAGTCGTCAGATGCAATTTTCGATTATTTCTTTGTAATTTTTATTAGTACTTGTATTTGAATTTTAAATATTTTGAATTTTTTTTTGCTATTTAAACATATGTTATTTCTTTCTTTTAATTGAATTTGTATTTGAATTTGAAATTTTGAATAATTTATGAATTTTGTAGTAATTATGGTTTTAGGTTATGTATGCGAAAATGTAATTACAGATTTTTACAGGAATTGATGACTAAAAAAAATTAGTATTAAATATTTTTTTAATTTTTTAATTATTAGTGAATGATTCGAATTTGTTACTAATAGTAGGGTATTAATCGTCGAATAGTTAGTAGTAATGGTAGATATAACAACCATTTTAAAATCGTCACTAATACTTATAAATTCGTCACTAAAGATGGATTTGATCCTTCACTAATACCTTGATTTTTTCTAGTGCTTCTCAAAATCTTGGTGATTGTAATGCTTCTCACAACTCACCCCAGTAGTCTTCATTCTCTTGGCCAACTTGCCAGATTTGTAACAAGTTCAAGCATATGGCACTCTAGTGCAAAAAAAGATTCAATCATGCCTATCAACATGATTCTCCTCGCAATTTCTCGGCAAATTTCATTGCGCCCAGTTCATCTTTAGACAATGTGTGGTACCCTGACTCTGCTGCCACTCACCATATCACCCATGATTTGTTGAACCTGAAACTATCTTCCGAGTAGTATAGTGGTGATGACACCATCAAGGTTGGCAATGGCTCTAGATTCCCAATTCAAAACTTTGCTAATTCGCCTCTTCTTACCTCTTCCTCTCTCTTTATTCTCAAAAATCTTCTTCATGTTCCATCGATTACCAAAAACCTCATTTCTGTTCTTCGTTTATGCACTAATAATAACTGTTTCTTTGAATTTCACTCCTCTCACTTTTTGTCAATGATTCGCAGATGAAGCAAACCCTCCTCACCGGGCCAACCCGTGATGGATTATACGTATTTCCTTCCATCCCACAATCCTCTCTTTCCACCAATGTCAGTCAGCAGATTTCTTGATAAGTCCCTAAAATATATGATTTTAGACCCTCATTTATTTTTGTTTATTTTCATTTTACTATGTATTTACCTAGAGTTATTATTGTTTAGAGTTATGCAAGGTTTGTCTGTCTTTTCAAGAAAAGAAGGATAAAACCATGGAGTTAGGTATTACGAGAAGCCAAGGAGGATTTGGAGGACTCAAAGATTAATTTAGATGCCCAACCAATTTCCTAAAGGTTTATATCATCAAGGGACAAAAAGACGATGCTCAACCATGTGGTGCGACTAACAGCATAAGGGACAACTAAGTCTTTATTCACAGACTCCAAGGTTTAGACTGAGATCAAACTGCAGCAAGGTGCGACCAAGTCCTTGACCAAGTGACTCTCTAGGGCGACCATGTTGAGCTACTGAGCTAGAACTGAGAGCAAAATTACCAAGAGTTTCGACAAAGTGTTCGATCAGGAGACCTTAAAGGGCGACTATGTCGAGTTCCTGAGATTTTTTGAAGATTGAGGTCATGTAAGTTTCGACCATCAACTTGACTAGCAAGACCTTGAGGCACGGCGCGGTCAAAGACATTGAAGATTTGAATTCTCGATTTCCCACAAGTTTCAATTAGGGCCGCACAACAATCGCATATGGGTGACTTGGTCAACAGGGACGATCTTCTGTGCGAGATTTGCTGCAAACTTTCCTAACTTGTAAAAAAACCTTGTAAACCTTAGAGTCTATAAGTATTCACTACGAACATGAGCTCTAGGTTGCTCTTTGGTCTCTCTTAGGTTAGGACAAACTTAAGATGTCATTGAGAGCAACTTTAGATTAGGAGTAGAGTAGATTTCAAAACCTGTTTCTGTTTGTGCATGAAGTGCCCGACGACCTATGACAACTAGCGGTGTTCTTGTGCTTCCATGTATATTACACAATCTACTTTTATACTTCCTAGAGTTAGTGACAAATGTGATGAATGCAAAGGGATGATCTTTTTAGATGCTTTCTCTTTTACTTGCTTTCACTTTACTGCATTCTTTACTTGATTTTGATTTATTGCTGTGTGTGTGATGAAAGGTTGCAAATAAGGATAAGCACTACTACGTCTCCGTCGGAGGGAAATAGTTGGCCAAGGATTCCTTGGACGTGTTTGTGTTTGTTGATACAGGGTATACTTTGATTCTTGACTGTGCTCCGGACGGTTGGTGCACCCTTGTTGCCCTGTGCCCTCGTACGTCCCTCTCCCACTTTGGTCTAAAATTCTTGGGTTGGTACTTCTATTGAAGCTTGAAGGAGTGTAGTCAAAGGCATGACATCCAACGTCTGATTTAGCCATCAGTACTACTTTGTAGGAGTAGGGTAACGTAGTTTTTACTTGCTTTCCAGTAGTGTTGGATTTACTTTCTTTCATTTATATGCTTTCCAGTAGTTGATTAGATTTCACTCACTGAAAAATACCACATTTTTACTTCTCTTTTATACAAGGCTTTAGTAAACTAATTTAGAAGAGGTCTTAGAACTGCGCTTTAAGTCTCCACGGATTGTAACACCCCGACCTCGAGGGGCCTGGGATATTAACTTTTTATTACTAATTTACAGCGGGAGCAAAATAAACTCAATTTTTATTAAACCAGAGTGCTAATTGTCCATATTATAATCACTTATTTCAAAAGAAGAAAATTACACAAACATAAATATCTGAAATCATACTAATATTTCGAACTAATCTTTATTTTTCTAATCCCCACCCGCATGCTTGCTAAGCCTGATTTCCAACATGCTCTTCAAGTTATCTGAAATAAAAATATGATTGGAGTAAGACGACACTCAGTAAGTAAATAAGATTATTATTAGTGTGTGGCCAAAATGAGCTTTTTAAAAATTTCGTAAAACAATATTTATTACTATAACTTCAAAATTTCTTTTAGAATAAATATAAATTTAAAAATTTCTACATAAAACTTTTGTCATCAATTACAACAGTAAAATTTTATAATTATATACTATAACTGTTAAATTAAACTTTTAACTTTAAAACTGTATAAATATTATACATATACTTTTCCTTATACGTTTTCTTTAGATCGTCATTTAAACACTAAAATGATTATTTTCATGTAAACTTATACTTTTCCTTCAAATCATCAGTAACTTTGTACACGTAATTAACTATGTATAAACATATATTATAAAAATCACCCTTAGGCCTGTTTGCCGTAAGTCATGTTTACCCCCATGACTGGGTTGTGCGGTCCGAAGACTGAACTTAGCTGGTTGGCCGACCAAACTAAATCAACGTACGTAAACTTTAAGTGAGATTTTCCTTATTAAGTCATGGTCCGGAACCAGGTGTGCACTCAAGAGAAATCTACTAACATAAATAACCACTCTGTAAACAGTGTGGGTGCACTCTGATCCCTTTAAACTTTAAGCTGCGGTACCGAGCATCTGTAACTTTGAACTTTCGTTGCCATAAGGGGTTTTAAAATCATCTTATTGTAATTTATGCAATTTAAAATAATATCGTGAAAATCTTATCTTTACTCATATTTTCATAAAAAATATAACGTAAAAATAAACTCATGCCACACAATTTTTGTGTTAAAAATATATATAATTTTATTTTTGAATAGAAAGAAATGCTGAAAATTTATCCGAGGGGATTAGAACATTTCTTGACTCAAAAATAGATGCAAGTATATTAAAGATAGAACTGGTATAATTAAATACGCGTAAAAATAAACTAAGGAAGTTTTGTGCAACTAATTAACATAATTGAAATTTACTTATAAAATAAACTCGGGTATGGATTTTAAATAAAAAAAAACTAACATAATCAAAATTTACTTACCTTCTTCTTTTACCGTGTGCTACGAACACAATAACTATCTTTAAGAAATGAGATCGGAAAGAGTGGGTGAGTGAGAACTTATTTAAAAATTCTCTCTCCATCACAAATTCTTTCACTCACTAATCTTTCTCTTCCTTGAAAAATTATTGTGAAAAATGAAGGTTGAGAGCTCCCTATTTATAGGAAAATTTTGGGGAAGAAATGAAATTTATAAAAGTGTGGGGAGATGGGTGAAATTATAATTTTTTTAAAAAAATTAAAGAATGGGCAAGGTATGGGTTGAGTATGGGATGGGGATGGAGGCCATGTGGGAGTGCTTGCTACCATTCCCATTAAATAAATTTTTAATTAACTACTTACCTAATTAATTAATCAATTAGTTAATTAATTATTTTATTATTTTATTATTTTTCTTAATCAATATTATCATTACTTTTAAACTATTTTTTAGTATTTATTTATTTTATTATTTATTTTTGAACAAGAATTAAATTTAAATTTTGAAAACTCATGTGGGCCCCACATGGTCTTGTGGGCCCCACACAACTTCGAGACCCGAATGGATCCTACGTAACTCGAATAACTCTTATACAATTTTATGCATTCTACATAACTTTGAGACTCGTGTAAACCTCCATATGACTTCGGGACTTATATGGGCCCCACATAGTCTTGTGGGCCCCGCATAGGATACCTATATTATTATTATTTTATCATATATTTCTACAAATTATATCAGTCAAAACATTATTTTATGTACTTATTTATGTATATAAACAGTGTCTTGTGGCTCCGGGACTCATGTGGACCCCACATAGTCTTGTGGGCCCCACATATGATACCTATATTATTATCATCTTATTATGTATTTCTACAAATTATGTCTGTCAAAATACTATTTTATGTATATATACTTATTTCGTATACAAACAGTGTCTATCTTGTTTATCCTATGAAATTCCATTTTGATCAGGTCGACCTCCAAGGAGCGACTGAGCTGCAATGGTCTTTGAGCACTCGCTTAGATAAGGTCTTTCTTAGGCATCAAACATGGAATCAAGGATCCTACAGAAAAACATTTCTGTATTGATATTAATCCAATGACTATTTTTATTATTTTATTATTATTATTATTATTATTGTGCTTTAATCATGTATATATTTTTGGGTCATCACATGGATTGACACCCAACTTCCCCACTTTCTACTGAACTTGGGATAGTTAGGTAGTATAAATTTTATATTTGGTAGTTAAGGATCCAAGCCTTGGTGAGCCTACTAAATTTTGGCACCGTTGTCGGGGACTTGGCTATGGTTCTAAACCAACTTCTAATTTAGGTATTTGTTGCCTTGTTCTTTTGATTTGCTCTCCTTTTATTTTCACATAATTTATTATTTTTATTTTTATTTTTGTTTACTATTTCTGAAGTTTGAATCTTTGTGCTTAAAAGTGTGTATGTTTGGTTTGCATTCTTTGGAACTTGAGATAATTCCCATAGATCCTAAAAATGAAAAATCCTATAGGTCCTTTAGGAAGCCTATCTCTAATCCAGAGAAGTCTGAGTTATCTGAACTAAAAGCCATGGCCAAAAATAAACCATTGATTCCCATTGAATAAATCCCGGAACCCCAAGCTCCCTACCTACTTGTGGTAGGAGAGCAACCACTTCGGCCACTTAGGGACTACTTTGTACCTAATGCATATACATCACCATCCTGCATCTGGTTCCCAGATGTTCAGGCGACGCAATTCAAGATTAAGCCTTCAATCATCTCGATGCTGCCCAACTTTCATGGGAACTCCACTGAAAATCTTATCAGCATCTATATGAGTTCTTGGAGATTTGCTCCACTATCCGCGTACCTAATTTTAGTGACGACGCCCTTCGTCTTAGAATTTTTCCATTCTCTTTAAAGGATAAGGCCAAATAATGGTTGACGTCCTTAGAGCCGAATTCGGTGACCAATTGAGCCACTATGCAGCATGAATTCTTGAAAAAGTAGTTCCCAATTGGGAAGAATGACCAGCTATGAAGGGCAATAACAAGTTTCACACAAACAGATGGGGAGCTTTTCTTTGAGACCTGGGAGCTTTTTAGGGACCTTCTTTGTAAATGTCCACATCATCAGATCCCTGAGTGGTAATTAGTTCAAAATTTTTACAAAGGGTTAGTTGAGAGAGATATATCCATGGTTGATGCATCGTGCGGAGGTCCTTTCCTCACAAAGCACGAGAACGAGGCTTGGATTCTCTTTTAAAATTTGGCGGAAAATTCTTAGCAGCACATGGCTGCCACTTGTAGACTACCCAATCCATCAACCTATAAACCTAAGAAATTTTATGAGTTGGCCACAAGTCAGGACATAGCCTCTACTTTGCATCATATCCAAAAAATTAGATCAATGCTTGTCCTTAGGACTGCAAACAATAGCGTGTGCAGATGTTTGTGCAATTTGCTCTAACCCTTTCCATACATGTTATAATTGCCCCCATGGCACTCTCAACCTGAGCTTGTGCAAGAGGAAGTGAAAGTCACCCACAATTGGTTTGATAAGTCGTCCAATGACTTTTATTCGAATACCTACAACCCCGGGTGGCAACAACCTCCCAACTTCTCCTAGAGGCCATAAGCTCTGTTTAACGACCTGCCTATTTTACCATAATTTTTTTTAAAACATAATAATTATGATAAAACATAATCAACCTAGACCCATGGGTATCAGGGATATACCTGAAATATAGCTCTGATACCTAGCAGCAGGAAACGTAAAATCATATACATATCAAATCATTCATCCAACACAATACCATAGTTTTACCACAACTTTCATATACATACACACACCCCAAAAGATCCAAAAAGTGCCCTACGGTCACCACCCAAAATATACTAGACCCTAGCAAAATGACTTACCCTTTAGACAGGGTAGAACAGTCGAACTCTAACACTGCAAAGTTTTATCTGCTCTTTTATCTAGGGCTCCTAAAATGTTTATATAGCTCGGGTGAGACACCTCTCACTAAGGGAAATAAATATTAGTGTGTGGAAACATGAGTGTTTTCATGTTATACGTATAACAGTACATAAATTATATTTGATAAAATTTTCTGTATCATATCTAGAAAAACATAATTTATCATAACATGGTATAACATACTGAATTTATATACATAAAAATCATCTCATATAACTGTACATGAGATAACACCCTAGATGGATAGTTAGCTGGTGTCATGTCTTAACCTCACATGGCTGGGTTGTGCAGCCCGAAGGCGGGACCTAGCAATGGTTGGCCGACCATGCTAGATCAACATAAATCTGTAAGTACGATGGGTCTGCCCCTCCTGGTCCGGACACTAGAGGGATGCCTGCACTACCATAAAACAACATCGACTGTCGTTCTCCCACTGCCCCTTACAACAAGTGGTAGCACTAACATATACATGATCGTGATCATATAGCTATGGTACCATGTTTCGTGAAAGCCTAAGCCAAGTCAACCAGGTTCTGATAACTTATAGTATATTTCTAAATAATGATATATGGTTATTTCATAATAATATCTATCATGTTAATATTTTCATAAAACCTTGCACAACATATCATATAAAATTCATGGCCCCTACACCGGCATAGCATATCATATAAAACCATGACCCTTACGCCGACATATCATATAAAATCCTCGACCCTTACGCCGTCATATCATATAAAATCCTTAATTTGAAAATCCCTGTATCATTTTAATATTTTCCTGAAAGCAATAATAACATGCTTATTTTTTAAACATAATATTTCATCATCATAATTTTCATGGTAAATGTTACTCATGCCACACAAAAGGGTTAATATTCAGAACATAAAATCTGTTTTAAAATCATATTTCTGATATTATACATGAAAATCATATTTCTGATCAACAACATTATTTCCAACATAATTTTACAATATACATATTTACCTAAAATTAAATGCTATAAAATAGTAATTACATTTTCATAAGAAACTTGACTTAGTTTATCCCCTTACCTAGCTTTCTAGGAAGCCAACCAAAACACTCAAAATCACACCTGTGTGTTCCCCAACTCAACACCCTAGAATTGATATTTTCCCAATAAAACTTCAGTATAAACCCATCTAATACCTTCCTCAACCCAGAAATACCAAATACCTTAATAAAACTAAAATTAACTAACTTACCCAAATTTTGGGATAGTTCCCAAGTTAGCCTAACCAACAAATCACTCTAGTAGATGTGTAGAGAATCTTCTCAGAAGTGATGTGGTGACTTCCGATCGTCAAACCGGTAAGGAACGAGGCCGGAATCGAAGGGAGAAGGGGCGAGGGATGAAGTGAAATAGAGGAGGGTTTGCATGCAAAAATGGTCGTTGAAATCCGAATTTGAACTTTATACCACATAACTATTACTTCATTATCTTATTTAATTAATTCAATTTGATGATATATAATTAATTAATTTTCGTACTACTCCTTTTTATTTGTTTATTTAATTAATTAATTTAATAATGTTTAATTAATTAATTAATTAATAACATTATTTTTTTTATTTTTTTTCTAATTATTTAAATCATTTTAATTTTTCAGATCTTTACACTCCCTCTAAGAATATGCATAACTTAAAAATAATCAATATAGCTCAGGCATATTAAGAGAGAAGACATTATAAGTAATCATGCATTTAATTTTAGCAATAAAGCTCAAATACATGATGCATGCAGCTCATAAATTTTTAACCCCTTTTATAAAAATATTTGCCCCTTATTTTTCATTTTTCTCAGAAAACTTCTCCCTTTTTTGGCATCAGCAAAAAAGGTTAAGTAAAAATTAGTCATTTAAAATAAGCTTAGTAAGGGAGAACTCCCCCTATGAAAAACATTTCCCCTCTTTAACATTTAGGTGTAGAAAAATTTGTCCTCTTTTTCATATAGCATTTGGGCATATATTAAAACAACAAAGATATAGCATTTAAGTTCATAAATAAGAGACAATATATATCTTATGTAAAATCATTTTCTTGCTAAATAAAGTTATAAATATTTATATGTATGTTTATGTATATGAATATATATCCCCCTTTGATGTTTGCAAAAAGTACTAGGGGGTAGCTTGCTGAAAAAGAAACTTTAATTTAAAGCAAGCCAGCAACAATTTTCTAGTTGATCATTTAAGCACATTCATAGTATAACCAGAAAACCAAAACTACCATATGAACCCAAAACATTAAACAATCCAAGTGCATGATCATATGGCACAATAACTGAATGTGGCAAATCAACATATTTCAAATTAAGATTTTCAATAAAAATAATAAATTTTAGCACAAGCCACAATGAATTCAAAGGCACATCTAAGCTAAAAGGTTGGTGAGCATAGCAAGATGGATATTTCATTTTAGATGCTCCCCTATTGATTGAATAAGTGCTTAGATGAAATGAAATAAACCACTTATACTCATCAAGATTTATTTCACTAAGTATGTCAAGAGTATAAGCACATATTCGTAAATATTTTATCATAACTATATTGGATATTGATAAATTTATTTCAAAAATTGCAACTAGTATAATTATCCCTATAATTCACACATGCATAAGAAAAGTGATGTTAAGGCATGATTTTGTGTTCACAGCCAAGAACAACCCATATTTATTTATAGACCTTTAAGAGCTGGATATGATGTTCAGGGTTTTCTTAAAAGCCTCAATATTTCAATAAACAAAAGTGATGCATATAAGTCATTTAAGTTTTTTCTATAGGAAAGATGTTTAGCTCTCTAAATACCTGATGATTATGTTAGGATGAAATTTAATATTCAATTAGTTTTCACTCATCCTTTCAAAATATTAGAACATTTATTTTATCATAATCATCCTTAGTACATGGTTTTAATTTAGGAAATTTCTACCAAAATTTTAGCAGCATGGCGTCTGTAAATAGAACATTTTCCATAAAACATGTACCTGATAGCTGGTCGTTTTCAACAAAATATTCATATAAATCATGCAACAACCTAAATTATCTACCAGCATGCAGTCTTCTCATTGCTTCCGCTATGCAGGAGGCATTCAACACAAGCATGTATTTCAGTAGTTCAATCAACAGTTCATAAAAAGTAAACTATCCATCAAGATAATATGAACAATAAATAACAATAGATAATTATGAGTTCAGTGCAATTCTCAAAAAGAAATATGGGTAAAAGCAGAATGATGAGAGCATTAAATTTATAGCCATGAAAGAGATATGCTCCCCTTGAATTATGCCCTAATCCATTTCACGCCTTTTCCAATTTTTTCAAATTCTTAAGCCAGGTACCCTAAGATTTTTCAGTGATTTAAACTTGGTGTTGTAAACATAAGCTTATTGGACCAAAAAGTCCCTCAATATTTTTCCAGGATTATAAGCCTACTTTGCCTCTATTCTTATGAATCTTAATTCGTGAAAGACATAAGTTAAGAATGGCTTTGGAGTTTTACTGTTCATGCATAGGTTTCTATGTATTTTGTTCCATCATCTAGATTGAAACCTAGACAATAATATCAGCCATTTGATACCAATTAAAAGCTCCAATTGATTTGACTTAAAGTTTGAGAGCTAATGAAAAGAATTTTGGATTAATACTTTTGAAAGATAGAACGTTATAAAGTTCAAAAGAGTATCTATAAGACGTTGAACATTTTTCAAAATATTTTCATGCTAGTAATCATGTCCAAGTTTGGGCAAAGAGCATATAGGAGAATATGAATATTATGAACAATGCTCTTTGGAGAATGGAAAGTATCCTTCATATATGATCAACAAGTAGAGCAAGGATACGACCCACTAAAAGGATGAAACTCTACCATATATGATCGTGGAGTGGTAAAGTTTTCCTATGGAAAAGGAAGGCATTAGCATGAATCAAAACCAGAGAATTTTATATTTAAAGCACAAGGAATTATTTTGATTGAACAGTAAGGCTTGAATTCCTTAGTCAATGACCCTAATTTTGATTACGAGAAGGATGTCTATTAATAAGCACTTGATGAATAAAGACTTATGATCAAGAGTACTTAAGCCTAGAGAGATGACTAAAAATGTATTAGGCTTTTAAGGCCCCAAGATGAGTTCAGGATAAGATGATGCTTAATGTATTTTTTATTTCCTAAAGCTCAGTCTTATGCAATGGACAGAGTATGCTTAACATTAGATTTTCATATTTAAGTATGAGTTAAGCATTTAAAATTAAATACAAGGCAAACATGCCATGTCCATTTGGAAGCGGATTTTTATTCAAGTAGCCAATAATTTCAAATTTCAACCAATAAGTATATGCCTTAAGTTCAGATTGGTTATATACTTGGATTTGCAGACTGGCTTGATTCTCAAATGATCTTAGTATACCTAAGGTGGAATGAATACACTAAGATTTGACATTTTAGGGACAGACCACTTCATAGGCCAATGGACATCACTCCCCCAAAGCCTAAAACTTAAGGAAAGCATTTATGTAATTCCAAGTGGAATCAATTCATCCTTAAGTCCTAAGGAGTTTACTTTCTTGACAACCCATACCATTTTTCTATCTTTGTGTCTTGATGGCTTAGGACTAGGTGGTTCTTTGACTCCCTAGACTCATTTGGGTTTCACATCTTTCCTTTTGAACAAGCAATCAAATTTTATGTGCCTCTTCTTTTTGCACAAGGTGCATGTGGTGTGAGTATACAGACTAGAGGAGGTACTAGCATAATGTTTAGATTCTCTTACAAAGTATCCCATGTATAGGTTCGTTCTCTTCCTATTTTCAATTCCATTAAACCCTATACCTTCTTTGTGTAAGGTCATTTTTTTGAACCTAATAGTTTGTCAAAATTTTCTTTGCCCCTAGTGAATGTATGGATGATCTTAGCTTGGTTCTCAATTTTTCTTTCCAGGTCTTGAATTTTTAGATCTTTTAAATCCTTGCAAACACCTTGTAGTTTTATGAATTCTTTAGACATTGTGTTTGCTTTACACTCAAGTTCTAAAATAAGAAGATCTTTTTTATTATCACTAGAGATTTGGGATCTTAAGACATTCAGCTCATTTTCCAATTTTTCATTCTTCTCTACTAAATTTTTTATTTTCAAATCATTTTCCTTTTCAACAAGATGTTTTGATTCAAGTTATTTTAATGATGCCTCATTCTTGCTTTTCAAAATAGTATAGCGTTTAAGTGCTTTAACAAGAGACTTATGAGTTTTAATGTACTCTTGTTTGAGTTCCTCATAAGTAGGCATGCTTTCACTACCAAAACTATCACATAATTTAGTATCAGATGTATCACAAGATTTATCGCATGAAGCATTGCATAAATCATTTAATAAGATAGAAGGAGATGAATTTACCTCTTCGTCGATTAAAGTTATAAAGCACTGATTATCTCCTCCATGATCCATTAAGCTTGATTCACTTGGAGTGATAGCCTTTTCTTTCTTAGATTCTCCATACCTCTTTTTGAGTTCCTCCCATACTTCTTTAGCATTTTGACATGCCATGACTTCATGAAGGATGTTAGAATCTAAAGCATGCAATAAAGTGTTCATGGCATCGAAATTTATTTGCATTAAATCCATATCATTCTCAATTAGCTCTTTTTCAAATTTAGGAATTTCTACATTATCAACAATTTTCATAGGAATAACATTTCCTTAAGCAATTACTGTCCAAATCCTCCAATTTAATGCTTTAATAAAAATAGTCATTCTGAATTTCCATTCTGTGAAATTTTCACCCTAAAAGATAAGAGGGTTTGTAGATAACCTTCCCTTACAAGATGGGGATACACCAACCCGAGCCATTGCAATCTTTTTACAAACAAACTTTTAAGTCTATGCAATGAGGCTCTAATACTAATTGATGGAATTGGTGTATTCCCAAGAGTGGAGTGAATTGGAAATTTAAACTTTCCTAGTTCAATTTATATAAACAACAATATTTCACAACCTAGGCTCTTTCTAAACAAATTCCAATTCTCACAATAAATTAAACTAAGCATAAATTTAAACAATTAAAGCAATCTCAGTATTTCCCAAGTATTCACAATAATCAATAAAAAGCATATAAGTGCAGAAATTAAATAGTGTAAGGAAAGAGAAATCAGGATACAAGATATGATATCGAGGCTCGGCCAACTATGCCTACGTTCCCGCCTCGAGCCACGCTAGCTATGAGGATTCCACTAATGCTCACTTATCGGGTGGAGCAATACTGTTTACAACACCAGGTCAAATTACTAGGGATGAGTTCAACCTTTACAACCTGATCCTTTCGGATTAGATCAACACCCTTCAATCCATGCTTGGAATACAACAATGAATATAAAATTTGTGTACAATTCAAATGTTTCTCAACTAAGCAAATATGTACTACAATCCTGCACAATGCACTCACAGATGATGGGAAATTAAGCTTAATGTGATTCTTAACATAATATATCAACTCATAGTAGTATGTGTATCTATACGTATAAGTGTGAGTAAGTGAGACCTTTGATTCAATATAGTATATTTGCAATATGAATAATCAAAGATCCTCTACAACCCTAAACAAATATCTTAACAATATATTTCCAAGTATCAAGCACAATGGATATTAGAGTTTAAGCTTGTAAAAATATTTTAATCAAAGGCACAAAGCAAGCTTTTTAAACTTGCAATAAGGATGCAAGTTGAAATGTAGAGTTTCCCCAAACAATATTTATGAATAAAAATACAATGGCAAAACTATAACTTACTCTCAAAAATTAATACACACTCAAATGCTAGTATAGGAGAGTTTAAGCTTTTTGAGTACTATGAGATTAGCTCACGAAAATGCACAATCAATCTAGCTTCAAAGTGCAAACAATATGCAAGTGAAGAAGGTCAGGAAATACACTCTTTCTAAAAATATAATCAAATGTATATAAGAAGGAGTATATATAGGCACTTCCAAAAATAGAACCGTTGGGGACACAGCCAGTATTTCTGAAAAAGTTTAATGACGAGTTAATTAAGTTAAGATATTAAATATTCGGACAAATAGAAAGGTTCGATCGACTGAATCAAAGGATCAATTGACCATCTTGACAAGTTCGGTTGGCCGAGTATTTGGTCGGTCGGTTGAGCCCTCACAAACATTCAAAAACATTTGAGGTTTGGGCTACTGATCATATTGTTGGTTGGTTAAGCCATGGGCAATTTTTTGAACCTTAGATGGTTCGGTCAACCGAGCTGTTTTTAGCTCATTCGGTCGATCGACCGTGTGTAGTGAAAAGTACTAGGTTTAATGTTCGGTCGACCGAGGAAGGTAGGTTTATTTATGGTCGGTCAACCAAGGCCAAGTCAAACATTTGACTTTCAGGCCTTAAGTCTGGTTGTTTGACCGAGGCATATATAACGTCATGAGGTCAGTCGACCGAGCACCTTGAAAAGTCAAGCCGTGCCTTATTTTTTACCTCAAAAGAGTATCCCTATTTATGTAATTGATGTCTTTTTAATTTGGGGACCTAAAGTAAGTCTAAGGTCATGTTCTTGAGCTTAACAAACACATCATGTAGGAAATGCATTATTACAACCCAATAACTAAACTAAAATGCATTTACAATACAAATCTACTCTTGCTCCTTATTTTCCTTAAGAAATAAGCCAGGAGTATGTGCGTTAAGATTCAACTTGACTTCCATTTTTCTATCCCTTATGTGTGATCTTAAATATGGATCTATTCACATGCTAAATGCACACATAAATAACTTGTGCTTTTGTCAGCATCAAAACAAAGATCTGCCTATTATTGCGAGACACGTGGCGCATGGTCTTGACCAGACCTTAAATAGGTTAACCCCTTTTTGAACAGGTTCTTCACCAAACCGATTTGGGTCCTCTGAACCGGTCTCAAACTGGTTAAGCCTTGTTACCTTATTTTAAAACTCTTAATAATTCACAATAAATTTAGAAAAATTACAAAAAAATCAAGGAAATTTGGAAAAATTATAAAAATATTTCAAAGCTAGTTCTCATTGCCATTTTCTTCTTAAAATAATTCTTATGTTAAACGTCACAAAATAATAATAAAAAATGCAAAATTTCACAAAAAATATTTTTTAGATTAAAAATCATTGTTGAGCTTAGGAAAATCACAAAAAAAATTGAAAAATTCAGGAGAAAATTCTACAAACATTTTTGACTTAGTTATTATTATTTTTTCTTGATTGTATTTTTTTATTTAAATAAAAATAGGGGAAAATCATCAATTTCAGAGAAAATTAGAGAAAAATCCAAGAAAAATATTTTGAGGTTGAGGAATCATTTTCAGCACTCTACTAAAGTATCATACCTCTAGAATGGTATTTTCCTACTTAAAAAAACTTATGAAATTTCAAAATACCAGGAGTGTATTTTGTACTATATTTTCTCTATTTTCCAATCACAATGATTTCAAAGGGAGACATGAGCTCTTCAAAGTACGGTATGCCCTGATTCTGAGGGAATACTTATATAATATTTTTATTTCTTACATTTCTTCACAAACTTTGAAAAGGAGTAATTTTTGAAGGTTTATTAAGTTTAATTTATAGGATGATTTTCAATTAATTAGGTACCGTTTGAAAGAACGAGCGTGTAGGGGTTGCTAATACCTTCCCCTCGTATAACCAAACTCTTGAGTTCGACTTTGACAACGCAGACTGATTCCACCCTTAATTGGATAGTAATCAAATGTTATAACCGCACTAAAAGGTTAGTGGCGACTTCATCACACTATGTTTTCCATGAAAACATCTTTTTAAAACCATCTCTCGTCCCAAGTTTGCATCCGAGAATGTCGCGACAGTTTGACGACTCCACTGGGGACTTTTAAGAGTTGAGCTAGTAATTAATTGATAATTATCCCAGAAATCAAATTTAATAAGTCTTTTGATTACTCCGTTTTTTTTTTTTTTTATACATTTGAATATTTCGTTGCACAAATACTTTGTGAATATCTAGAATACTTTGTTGTAATTGTGAATACCATGAATAAGTATGCAATCAATTGTGAATACTTTGTTGTTTATTGATTAAGCATGTGATCAACTGTAAATACTTTGTTTCCTTTATTGATTGAATAAGCATGATATTGCTTGTGAATATTTTTGATAAACATGTGGATAAATGTGGAGTAGAGGGTTTAGGCAAAAAAGATGATTTCACACACTCTCGCATGCCCTATACCCGGGCTTTCCCTACTAGGATTAGATATGAGTGTAATAGCGTTAGTCCCTTTGTGGTAGAGCTTGATGGGATCCAAAAATCACTCCGCTCAATGCAGACTTTTTTCCAGACCCATATAGGGGAGGATTGAAGTTCAATATAAGGACCTTTTGTTGATAGGGATTAGAGCCTGCCCACACATAACTACCCGCAAAATCCCTTGCCTAGGGTAGAGCCTCGGAGAATCCTGTGTGTATATAAACTTACCTCGGGGTCGGGATAGGAGCCACATCCTTCTCCACATGTTGTAATCCACATCTGTTGTATATGTGTTGAAAATTTTTGTGTTGTACATTCTGCATCCACTTAGGCATCCATGACACTTGGCCAATTTTTTGAAAATGCCCAATTCATTTGTGAAAAAGTCAAAAAGTACCTTGCCAAGGAGGAAATGGATCATTCCCAAGGTCATTAATGGATAAGGTTTTTTTTCGGAACTCTGGTCAAATGATTATGGCATTCATTGCATCTCATGCCTAATTTCACACATAACCATGCATGCATGTTCTTCTCCAATAGGCTGGTAATCACATTCCAACTTCCTGTAGAATTAATCCAAATTAAAATCCTGAATTCCAACATTGAGCCCACCTCTACCCACCCTTACAACACCAAAAGAAAAGAGGAACTATGGCTGAATAGGTGGAAAGCAAAATTATAGGCCTTGAACAAGGGTAAGAGGAGTTAAATGAAAAAAATGAATAAGATCCTAGATTTGTTATTAAATAAAGGAAAAACGGCATAATTAACAAATGAAGAGGAAAATTCATATCCCACCAATCCTCTGGGGTTCAACCCGGTTCATGGGTAGATGTCCAAGTTGCCTCCAGTTGTCATAGAATGTCCATCACCAAATATGGCCACATTCATTCTAGCTGCACCATTCCTAGGGTTTCCAAAAGTTGGAATACTCCCGATAATGTTGACAGATGTGGGGGCAAGCAGAATCACAACTGAGCGTCATTGTGATGTGCTTGAGGAGTAGTTGAGAGCCATTGAGGGGACTAATGCATTCGGTTATGTTGATCCGGAGGACCTCTGCTTTGTTCCGAAGGTGGTCCTACCACCAAAATTCAAGATCCCGAACTTAGAGAAGTTCAATGAAACCCGATGCCCTCGAACCCATTTACATTTGTACTGTCAAACGATGACATCATACTCAAACGACAAAAAACTGATGATGCACTGCTTTCAGAGCAATTTGACTGGGTCGGCCATCAGATGGTATGTAACGTCCTCAAATTTCTTAATATATAATGTAACATAATAAATGGAAATGGTCAACCCAAACCATGGGTAACAGGGACACCTGTCATTCACAGCAGAAACCTAAGCAGTAGTACGTATAAAATCTCAATCATCCAACTATAAAACATAATACCAGAGTTTACTACATCATCAATATACTGTATATGTTTACAATCTCCAAAAAGTCAAAATAACACTAGGATCATACATCAAAAATCCTCTGATCCTAGTTCACTGCTTACCCTACTAGCAGGGAAGCTCAACTCATTCAACGGCAGCCACGACCCGCTAGTCTCTCAGGGTCTCCTGAAAAATTAATTAAGTTTGGGGGTGAGACACTTCTCAATAAGGGAAAATAAACTAAATAGAGCTGTACGTCAACATGAATATATATATATATATATATATATAATGCAATTATACATATACAATACATTTCATATATCTATGAACATACGTCATAACATATTGAATCATCATATACTTTCATATTTTTTCTTGTAACTCATATCATTCATAAATTTTTTGTTATATCTGATAATACTAAAAACACACCCAGGATAAATAGCTAGCTGATGTCATATAGTACTCCCCATGACGGGTTGTGCAGGCCAAAGGCGAGACCCGATAATGGCTGGCCTACCACTGCCGAGTCAAAAATGTCTGTAAGTACGATGGGCCCGCCGCACCCTAGTCTGGACTGCCAGGTGGATGTCCACACTCTACTGAAAGCCACATCGACTATCCATCTCCCACCCCCTTGTGGGGTGGTTAGCACTAATCTGATCATAAACATCTAATCTATATAGCTACGGTACCGAGCTCCTGAAACTGAACTAAACTAACATCTGGGTTCTGATAACATATAATATAGTATCTTTCATAATTTCATAATTACGGCCTCGTTCCGAACATATCATAATTACGGCCTCGTGCCGAGCATATCATACATAAATACGTCATTTTGAAAATAATCATTTTATCATGCATTTATCAGCATCATAGTGTACTGTATATTTCCATAAATTCTCAAATCATACTGCATTCATATCATTATTATATCATAACATTTTTCCACGTAAAATAATATTCATACCACACATTTGCTGTATAAAACCATACATTGCATTTTAAAATCATACTTTCTGGCATCTCATACATATATATACATTTCAATATATTAGCAATATTTTTCTCAAACGTATATTTCCTTCATAATTTATAACTATAATACATGCTTTTTAGAAAATAACTTTTCTCATAAATAATAATAATGTACATGAAAATGACTGCTTTAGTTTATTCCCTTACCTGACTACTGAGAAAGCTCCCAAAATATCCTAATCTAACCCCCGTAGGATTTCCTAATCAATACCTTGAAACTGAAAACTCCTAGTATTAAACTTCAGTATTGTCACGTGTACATCATTTCCTATAACTGTCGTAATATCAAATTTGGCTTAAAAAGTCTTACCTCAACTTAGGGATGATTTCCAATGTGCTTTCACCAACGATCCGCTCCGACAGATTTGGAGAGAACTTCCCCAGAAGCATCGTGGTGACTTCGGATTGTCGATCCAGTGTAAATTTGGCCCAAAATCGAAGTGAGAGAGAGAGAGAGAGAGAGAGAGAGAGAGAGAGAGAGAGAGAGAGAGAGAGAGAGAGAGAGAGAGGGCGAGTGTTGCTTAAGTGTGAAGTTAAAATCTGGATTTTTAGTATTTATAGGACTAGATTCGTCGATGAGCCAAGTCATCTCGTCGATGAGTCCTTCAATAATTTCTTCAATGAAATATATTCCTCGTCGACGAAATTTAGACTACTCAAAAACCTCTCTCGGTATTTTCTCATCGACGAATCCTACCTTCGTCGATGAATTTTCTTATACCCTCGTCAACGAAGTCAACCCCCCCTCTTTGTGTTACTGTTTTCCATTTCCCTTCCTCTTTATTATTTAAATTCCATTTTTATTCGGGTTGTCACATTCTCCCCTCCTTATAAAATTTTGTCCTCGAAATTTACTATTCACATAGTTTATCATCCCTTAAGTAAAATGGTCTACTTATTTTATTACTTACCCTCACTTGCGGTGGAGGAATACTGTGGTTACAACTCAAGTTCTGGGAGATTATATAAACTAAAAGAAAATTCTTCCAAAACTAAATATCTCATACTACGTATAACATTACATGTACTTGCACAAGAAACATTACATATTTTCTCACATTTCTAATTACATTTAAACTCCTTGGAATAGTATCAGATATTTCTATCTGATCTGTTTCTCGAGTTCCCAAGAAGTCTCTTCTACTGCATGATTCCTCCATAGAACTTTTACTAGAGAAGTTTTCTTATTACGTAGTTCCTATGCTCTTCTGTCCAGAATCTGCACTGGTACCTCCTCATAGATTAGCGAATCACTGAGCTCTAACTCACCATAACTAATAATAGGAGAAGGGTCTGGGATGTATTTCTTCAACATAGATACATGGAATACGTCGTGTATCCTAGATAGTGTGGGTGGCAAAGCTAGCCTGTAGGCCACCAGTCCTACTTTCTCTAAAATGTCAAACGAAGCGATAAACTTAGGGCTAAGTTTACCCTTCCTACCAAACCTCATAACTCCTTTCAATGGAGCTATCTTCAGAAACACATGATCACCAGCCTGAATTCCAAGTTCCTACAGCGATTATTGGTATAACTCTTCTATCGGCTCTGAGTTGCACTGATTCTTTCCCTGATAAGCCAAACCTTGTCGTATGCCTGCTGCACCATCCCTGGACCCACAACTCGCCACTCACCCATCTCGTCCCAATACAAAGGAGATCGACATCTCCTATTGTACAAAGCCTCAAACGGTGCCATGCCAATACTAGACTGGTAACTGTTTTTATAAGCGAACTCCACCAGTGGAATGAACTGAGTCTAGCTACCCCCACAATCTAAAACACATGCTCGGAGCATATCTTCTAGTATTTGTATGGTCTTCTCAGTTTGTCCGTCTGACTGAGGATGGAATGTCGTGCTAAATGATAACTGAGACCCCAGAGCCTCCTACAAGCTCCTTTAAAATCGTGACGTGAATTGCGGGTCTCGATCTTACACAATAGATACAGGTACCCCATGTGAATGAACTATTTCTTGAATGTAAATCTCCGCTAAACGACTAAGGGAATAGCTGATTTTGATAGGGAAAAAATAGGCGGACTTAGTCAACCGATCTACTATCACCCAAATCTCATTCTAGCCATGCGATGTCGATGGCAGCCCTAAAACGAAATCCATGGTTATATGATCCCACTTCCATTCTGGGATAAATAGCTGTTGCAACTGACCCGTTGGCCTTTGATGCTTAGCTTTTACCTGTTGGCATGTCAAACAATGGGCTACATACTCGGCAATCTCTCTCTTCATATCACTCCACCAATAAAATTCTCGCAGATCCCTGTACATTTTCGTACTGCCGGGCTGAACCGTGTACAAAGATCTATGGGCCTCCTCTAAAATAGTCCTCCTAATGTCAGCATCAGCAGGAACACACAGTCTGGAACGGAATCATAAAGCTCCGTCATCTAAAATGCAGAATTCCTCTCCCTGACCACTATGCACTCTATCCATTACCTCTACCAATTCTGGATCTTCTTTCTTGGCGGCTTTAATTCTTTCCTACAGAGTATGCTTTACCACTAGGCTGGCGATACATACTGGAGTATTACTCTTTATCAATTCAATGCCAAGTCTCTCTAGATTCATCATGATCGGATGTTGGATCTCCATAGCTGCCAACGCTGATACCCCAGACTTCCTGCTCAGTGCATCAGCTACCACGTTTGCTTTCCCCGGGTGGTAACTGATAGTACAATCAAAATCCTTAATCAACTCTAACCACCTTCTCTACCTCATATTCAATTCCTTCTAAGTGAAGAAATACTTTAAGCTCTTATGGTCGGGGAAAATCTCGCACTGCTCGCCATATAGGTAATGCCTCCAAATTTTCAATGTATGTATCACTGCATCCAAATCAAGATCATGGGTAGGGTAGTTCTTCTCATATTCTTTCAATTGTCTGGATGCATATGCCACTACCCTACCATGCTGCATCAACACACAGTCAAGTCTCTTTAAGGACGCATCACTATAAATGGTATACCCCTCACCCCAAAACAGGATGATCAATACAGGCACTGTGACTAATCTCTACTTCAATTCCTGAAAACTCTGCTCACAACTGTTGTCTCATTCAAATCTAGCATTTTTCTTCATCAATGGAGGATAAGGAGGCTATCTCCTTATTCATGAATACATTAAAAGAACCCTACTGTGGGCACCTCCTAAGAGCAACTCCTCGTGATTTCATGGATGTCGTGGCCACTGGAGAGAGGATTGAGGCAACCACCAAGACAAGCAAAGCCAAAAGCGTGGATTCAGATTTAGGATCAAGCAAGAAATGGACGGGAAGGAAGAAAGATAAGGAAGCTCAGACGTTTCAGGAGCGTTATCATCAAGGAGGCAAAAATCAGTGGCCTAAGAAAATTTTTTTTTTCGGACCCACCATTAATCAGGTAGCATATGCAGGCGTGAGGCCTCAAATGGTTCCTTCTGGGCCTATGCCCACCTAGCTGATTCACCGAACACAAGAAAGGGTCGTCTAGAGGAATATTAGGAAAATAGACCTCATTCCAATGACATATTTAGACATATTCTCTCAATTGACGAAACAAAACATGGTTTCAACCATTTCAGGGACTCCTATCATACCCCCTTTCCCATATTGGTACGACCTAGATGCCCGGTGCGCATATCATGCCAATGCCCCGGGACATACCGTTGACCGCTGCTAAGTGTTCAAACATAAGGCACAAACATTGAGGAATACAGGTTGGTTATACTTTGACGACAAGCAGCACAAAGTCCAGAATGATCCTCTCCCCAATCATGGGGAAGGAAATGTCTAGCATAACAGAAGGAGATCTAGGAGTCGGAGCCACGCAAAGGAATATATCGATCATGAGCCTGAAAAGTTCCGCAAATGGATGGGTTACCTTTTCTACAATGGGAGTAGAGACATAAAATTGACAAGACTTTTAATACTATGTTTATTACAATCTGAAAATTTTCGTTTATCTTTTTTTTTTTTAATACTATGTTTGATAAGTTACTTGAATTTAAAAATATTGAACTATGTTTTATTTATTTTGTGATGTATTTAGTCATTAATTTTTTGTAAAAATTACATCTAAAATATATTTTGTAGTTTTATAATTACTAGGTATTTTTAATGATTTATTAGTAATTTTTATTTATATATATATTTTAAAAAAATTTAAAATAATAATAATTTTTTTTGTTATGTTGATATCAATTGATTGATCTAAAGTGATTGGACTGAATAGATCAGTTAATTTGAGTATTAATTAGATTTTTGAATCGTTTAGTTAGTTTTCAAGAGATTATGTTGATCAATTTTTTAAATTTAATTTATTAAAATTTAAAATATCATTTTATCATAGCTAAGTTTTTTCATATATACATAACAGTTGACTAATAGTTTAATAATGTCAATAAAATTTAAACTTAGGTGGTTTTTTGATAACTTTTAAAAATATAAGGGGTGAATTGTCATTTTCTTAGAAGTTAAGGGATATTGCTGGATTTTCTCCACCATTATATGTATATACATACAAGGAAAAACTTAAAAAGTGCAAACAAGCAAGTAATCACTATTGCGTCAATATGAAAATAAATTAGCACTTAGATACCAGCCATTCCACCCAAGGGGTTTTCATTAAGAACCAAAAGCCCTTTATAAGTATTATACACACACACACACACAAAAATTTTGATCAGATCAATGGAAGAAATTAGATCTATATATATATATATATATATATATATATATATATATATATATATATTAATTTATAAGTATATAAATAGAGACACACACACATTTGAGGATGTTTAGAAAATTAATTAAAAAGAGTGAAGATGGATAATTTATATTTATTATATTATTGTATGATAATGTATGAATAATATAATTTAATATTTATCATACACAGTATTCTTAAATAAAATATTACGTAACACATGTTATTTAGTTGTCATTTCTATTAATACTAATTTTTCTATTGTTCTTTGATTGCACATATTTTGTAAAGGAAATTATATTTTGACATAAAATTTTAAATATTTTCGCTTTAATTTATGAAAATAATTATGAGAATATAACATTATTTTTTTAAAAATAAACTTTAAAATATTCTATAAATTGCTAAAGTATAACCTAAGATTATGCCCTTACAATTGCGCGTGATGCGCATTACATATTTACCAATTAATGTATGCGTGTGTATTTATGGAGGCTTTAGGCCCTTTGGCTCCTCGCCTCTCCAAGTGAAATTGTTCCCCACAAGTATTATTATTAATTAAAATTAGAACTGAAATAGTAGTTGTTCCTCTTTCTTTTGTTTAGGATTAAAAATTTCAAACCCTTTTGTTTTGTTTTTTTTTGTTTTTTTTGTTTTTTTTTTTCTGTATCCTCTGGATATTACTGTGGTTATAGCTTATTTCATTTAAAGTTCAAGAATATAAAGTTTCAATTGACCAAAAAAGCATTGGCACGACCTCTTACTATGTAATCAACGCCCCGTGAGTTGGAACTTGAAAATTTTAAATTGACAAAGCGTATCATTGTTCCCATATTATAATATTACTAGTAGGATAGCATTTTTTTATTATTAATTTCTTTCCTAAATGACAATGCAGCCATAAAAAATAATAATTTGAGAGTTTAAACTTTATTTAGCCTTTTTTATGCTCTTTGAGTGTATGATAAATGATGAACCAAATCACTAAATTCAAAATCTAACAGTTAGCAATTAGGCGACTGAATGAGTATTATCACCACGTATCTACTTAGGATACGAAGTACAAACATGAATGCAATTGATTGCAATTTGCTTCAATATATTATAGAAGTGGGATTTAAGTATTAGCCATTCACACTTAGTGTGAAGAGAGATGGTCTCTCAATTAAGAAATGAAAAAGATTTTTTGCAATAAAATAGTCTGATATGCCCATAACAAATCACGCTAATAAGGGCAGGTCAACGCCTGTCCCATACTTTCTGCAGCTCTGACTTTCTGACGAGTGATTAGCTTCGACCTAATGAAGAGGAGGAGAGATTCACGCTGACGCCCTTAAAAGCCGAGTAATAGGCGCGCGCACTTATGGCCGGAGAGCGATTCGCGCCCCCACGCAATAAATCTGAGCCAACCAGCAATCAACTCAAGCCCCTATAAGAAGGGATTGGGAGTACAGGCAAAGGTAAGTGACATAACACTATTCTATTGTTGCATTTAGCCTTCCTAAAAGCCTTCCTCTTACTTAGGCATCGGAGTGATCCCCCGGAGTACACCCCGGGTCCTCCAAGCCTTTGTTCTTTTCTTCTTTCAGGTCAACGAAAGTCGAAGGAGCATCCCAACTATTTTTTTACCCCGCAACAGTTGGCGTCGTCTGTAGGAAGTTACTTTTAGGAGGCGATATTATCTTGCTCTTGACTTTCAAACATTCAAGCAATGCCAACCTCACGCAATTTCACCTCCTTCCCTGATAACAAAGAACCATCCCAATCCATCCAATGGACCTCCGACTCATCTGGTGTCAGTAGGGAGGAGTTCCTCGCCTTCTAGAAGGAAATGAAGGACATGCTCAACCAACTTTTACAACAGAAGAGTCAAGAATGGCACGTCCTTCCCCAACCGCAAAAGAAACCCAGCGCGGACAAACAAGCTGATGAACTAAGGGAGAAAGAAGAGAAAACTCACCCCAGTAAGAAGGTAGAAGATGCAAATAGCGTGGATGTCAACCAACAAAGATCCACCGAGCTCGAGGAAAGAATAAAGAAGATAGATTACATAGAGAAGATGATGAAAGAGGGCAGAACCAGGCCCTACTATGGGGAAACATCCCTAAAGTGCGCGGAGTCTCCGTTCAGCAAAGAGATCATGGAAGCTCCATTGCCCAGCAGATTCAAGATGCCCACCTTTGAGAGATACGAAGGTTTGTCTGACCCCATTGATCACCTGGAAAATTTCAAAATGTTAATGCAGCTGCAAGGGGCTCCTGACGCCATCATGTGCCGAGCGTTTGCTACCACCCTTAAGGGTACCGCCAGAGACTGGTATCGAACTCTTCGACCAGGATCTGTTGGTTCCTTCCAAGGGATGGAGCAAATGTTCATCGGCCACTTGCTTAGTAGTCGGAGAGTCGCCAAAACAGCAGGCCATCTAATGAGTATAGTGCAAGGGAGCCGGGAGACTTTAAAGAACTTCATGCACCGTTTCAACACAGCGACCCTAGAAATCCGCAACTTGGATATGGGGGTAGCCTTGGCCGCCCTGACAACGGCTCTCCAACCTGGAAGTTTCTTATACTCCCTTGGGAAAAAACCGCCAGTGGACATGGGGGAGTTAATGATTTAAGTAGAGAAATACATAAACCTGGAGGAGATGATGGACACGAGAGGAAATCGTCTAGAGCGGAAAAGGAGAAACAATGGCAGAGAATCTAGAGACATGTATAGACCTATAAAAAGGCACGAAACTAGTGCGCTGCAAACAGGTCAAAAGAGTAGAGGACAGCACAACAAGTTCTCCACCTACACACCTCTAAATGTACCGAGCTCAGAGTTGCTGATGCAGATCAAAAAGAAGGACTACGTGTCATGGCCTGAACCTATGCGAACGCCTCTACATAAGCGGAACATGTCCAAGTTCTGCGCATTCCATAGGGATCACGGCCACGACACAGAAGAATGCATTCAGCTGAAGAAAGAAATCGAAGTCCTAATAAGAAGGGGACATCTGTCAAGATTTGTCAAGAAAGAAAATCCACAAAGGGAACCACTCGAGCAGAGGAGGCATGGCACAAAAGAGAAGGAAGAGCAAGCTATTAGGGAAATTGCGGTGATCTTCGGAGGATCCGCCTGTGGAGGAGATAGTGGGAGTGCAAGCAAAAGATATGCTAAACAGGTGCTGACGATGGAAAAAGGGGAAACCAGTAGCAAACGAAATAAGAAAGGTGACGCCATAACCTTTGACAGCGGAGATGAAGAGGGAGTGTAGCAACCGCATGATGACGTACTAGTGCTCTCCCTACTCGTAGCCAATTACATGGTTAGACGTATACTGATAGACAACGGGAGCTCGGCCAACATCATGTTCTGGTCGGTCTTGGTAAGGATGAAGATCAGCAAGGAACGATTGAAGACAGTCTCGACCCCCTTGGTAGGATTTGGGGGAGACACTGTTCACCCCTTGGGAACCATCACGTTACCAGTGACAATAGGGACGACCCCGCAGCAGGTAACAACGTTGACAGAGTTCCTGGTGGTTGACCGACCTTCGGTGTACAATGTCATCTTGGGTTGTCCTTTCCTTAACGCAGTTCGAGTAGTAACATCAACATACCACCTCAAAGTTAAGTTCTCTACACCACAAGGTATAGGATATGCCAAAGGAGATCAGGCCGTTGCCCGGAGTTGCTATGTAATGGCCTTGAAAGGGAAGATGGAGGCCAAAGAAGCTCTAGCGGTGGAAGACCTGGAGGTCAGAGGAGAGTATCCCCAGATCAGTACATTACACGAAGATATCAACCACATACCACTGCAAGGCCACCAGGAGAGAAGTATACAGATCGGGAATCACTTGCCCGACACTTTGAAAGTGGAGTTGACTGAACTCTTGGACGAATTCTCTAATTTGTTCGCATGGTCGGCAGCAGACATGCCCGGCATCGACCTTGCTGTGATAGAGCATAGGTTGCAAGTCAACCCCAACCACCAACCTGTAAAACAGAAAAAAAGGAGCTTCGCGATGGAACGGATCAAAATAATTGTCGAAGAGGTGACGAAACTGTTGCAAGCCAACTTCATCCGAGAAGTGGACTACCCCGAGTGGCTGAGCAATGTGGTCTTGGTCAGGAAGCCCAATGGAAAATGGAGCACCTGCATAGACTTCACGGACTTGAATAAAGCGTGCCCAAAGGACAACTTTCCTCTCCCTCGAATCGATCAGCTAGTGGATTCGACCTCGGGACACGAGCTCCTCAACTTCATGGACGCTTACTCGGGGTACAACCAAATCCCTATGAGTCCAGCTGATGAGGAAAAAACTTCTTTCGTCACCGAAAGAGGTTTATATTGTTACCGGGTGATGCCCTTCGGCTTAAAAAATGCGGGGCCCACATATCAGAGGCTAGTGAACAAGATTTTTAAAGAACAGCTCGGAAAAACAATGGAAGCTTACGTGGATGATATGTTGGTGAAGAGCATGGAAGCAGGGCAACATTGTAAAGATTTGAGGGAAACGTTCGAGCTCCTCCGCCGGTACCACATGAGGTTGAATCCCTCGAAGTGCGTGTTCGGCATTTCTGCAGGTAAATTCCTGGGCTTTATGGTGACTCACAGAGGTATAGAAGCAAATTCGGATAAAATACGAGCGCTGCTGGAGATGGAAGCTCCAAGGACTAAAAAGGAGATACAAGTTCTGACCGGAAGGATAGCCTCCCTCAGCAGATTTATCTCTTACTTAGGGGACAAAGGCTTACCTTTCTTTAGAGCACTGCGGAAGAAGGGAGGATTCGAATGGGGGGAAGATCAGGATGTAGCCTTCGAGTAGCTTAAGCAATACCTCGGATCCCCTCCTCTCTTGACAAAAGCAAAGAATGGGGAAGACCTCTATCTATATATAGCTTCCACGGATAATGCCGTCAGCTCGGTTTTGGTCCGGGAAGAGGGTAGGAAGCATCAGCCTATATATTACACAAGTAAGGTGTTAAGTAGCACCGAGAAGAACTATTGTACGGTGGAAAAAGCCGTCTTCTCCATCATCTGTGCAGCGTGTAAATTAAGACCCTATTTTTAAGCCCATAGGGTTGTCGTGTTAACAAACCTACCCATGAGACAAATTCTACAGCGACCGGAGAGTTCGGGAAGAATGACGAGGTGGTCGATAGAATTAAGTGAATTCGACATACAGTATCAACCGAGGCTCGCGGTCAAGGCTCAGGTACTCGCGGATTTTACAGTAGAAAGGCTCCCTGAGTCATCCACCAAGTCGGAGGAGTGGACATTGCATGTGGATGGGTCCTCTAATGCTGCTGGAGGGGGAGCCGGATTCATCTTTTCTGACCTAGAGGGCAATGAAACTCTCTTCGCCCTAAAACTGGAGTTCACAGCAACCAACAACGAGGTGGAGTACGAAGCCCTTTTAGCCGGCCTGCGCCTGGCAGAAGCATTAGGGGTAGCACAGATCAAAGTACTGAGTGATTCCCAGCTGGTGGTAGAGCAACTCAAAGGAGAATTCGAAGCTAGGGATCCAAGAATGAAGAAATATCTCTCCAAGGCAAGAGGGTACATAGAGGCATTTGTCCACTTCGACATAGAACACGTACCGAGAGCAGAGAATAAAAAGGCGGACGCACTAGCGAAGTTAGCCTCGGCAACCGGTTCGGAATGGAAAGACACTATCTATCTTGAACGCATAGGGAAACCCTCCTACGAGGAGGACAGAATTAACTCAGTGGCGTCCGAATTCAGCAAGGACGATTGGAGAGAGTCCTTATTCCTGTACCTAAAGGACGGATCCTTACCAGGAGATAATAAGGAGGCTCAAAAGGTGAGGAGGAAAGCGGCAAGATATACGTTGATGGGCCGGGAGCTCTACAGGCGATCCTTGACATTGCCCTACCTTCGATGTTTAAGCAAAGAAGAAGGGGAATACATACTACGGGAAATCCATGAAGGAGTATGCGGAAACCACCTTGCCAGTAGGGCTCTAGCTCACAAAGCTATGCGACAGGGATTTTACTGGCCCACACTGAAGAAGGACGTGGTTGAACTCGTCAGAAAATGTGACAGATGTCAAAGGTGCGCAGTGGTACCACACGCACCCTCTAGTCTACTCTCCCCTCTAACCAGTCCCTGCCCTTTTGCTCAATGGGGGATAGATATCCTCGGACCTCTTCCACAGACGACTGGCCAGAAAAAATTCTTGTTGGTAGCAATAGATAATTTCACTAAGTGGGTAGAGGCCGAACCCCTAGCCACCATGACAGAGCGGAATATTACACGCTTTGTGTGGACCTCATTGGTTTGCCGCTACGGCATTCCCTCAGTGATAGTTACAGACCACGGGAAGCAGTTCGACAACGACCGCTTCAAAAAGTTATGTTCGGATCTATCTATTAAGCTTCTCTTCGCGTCGATGGCGCACCCCCAGAGCAATGGACAAGTAGAGAACATGAATCGGACGATTCTGCACGGACTGAGGACGCGACTCGAATCCATGCAAGGTAGATGGATAGAGGAACTCCCTTCCCTTATGTGGGCGTACCACACCACCAAGAGAGTAACAACAGGGGAAACCCCATTCATGCTTGTCTTCGGCGCAGAAGCAGTCATCCCAGTAGAGGTGGGGATACCCTCTTGGAGAAGGCAATACTTTAACGAGCACCCGAACTACAAAGGAAAAAGGGGTGAAAGGAGAAAAGATGAGTTAGATGGATCACCTACGTGTAAGCCCAGCAAAAGAGGGTAGAAAAAGATAACCACATTACCATCAAAAGGAGAAGACCAGACAAAGGAGCTTGTGTAATCCAGCTCTCTCGACGCAAAGAAGTAACGGGTCTTCCAGTTATGGATGGAAGAACTGCCTAGTGAGAAGAGCTTATAACCTGGTAGAGAGTTGAAATAATACAACTCTTTCTCTGCAGAGTGAGATCTCATTTGGAAACAACTTCTGAAGAGGGGGACGGTAGGCTGATGGCCCAAGCGGAGCAGAAGCATAGCAAAACAGGTGAGCGAAAGATAAGAGTTCGGAACAAGTTGAGATGGTGCTATGTGATAAAAACGCAATACATTAGAAACAAAGGAGGAAAAAGGGAGCCTAAGACCCAAATCTAGATAATCGGTATACAGGCAGAGCTCCTCGGATTTTTGGTCAAGTGCTGATTCGGAAGCAGTGGGTAACCTAACAGTGACATTGGATGGTATGGCAAAAAAATAACGAACATTTTGCAGGTCGGAAGAGGTGAGCTCACAACGAGCGCTCCGAACTGTTGTAGGTACTCTTAATGGCTGTGAGGAGGTCTCCATAGGAAAAAACAAGCCTGAAGGAAACACTACTTAAACCTAAGGGTCAAACGATCAAGCAACAGCAAAGATCAAGAAGAAAGGAGGCCAAGACAGATCAAGACAGTGAAATTTCACACAAACAACTAGGCAATCTTACAAGACAAGATCAAACATACAAAACTAGCGCAAGAACAATGAAGAACATGAAGATCAACAAGACAAAAATGCTATAGAAAGGGAAAGCATACCTAGCGCCAAATAAGGGACTTGTGGAACGGAGGAGAGTAGAGAAGGAAGCAGTTCTCTTGGAATGAAGACGAGTGTGGAATGAAGGAGTCCACTGGCCTTTATATAGAGATGAGGGCACGAATCCCTTTGGTAGGAATCTCAAGAATTTTCATTTACGAGAAGGATTGCGTCTCGAGGGAGGCAAAGGGCACAGAAAATCTCTGACAAGTGCACAGACGAGGCTTCCCGAGGACAAACGCCACCTCGGAAACACCAAGTTGCCTCGGACACAACGTTAGACGGATGGCCATCAATAATGCTTTCCTCCAACCCACTTTCCGAGGTAGAACGCTTTTAAAACCTGCTTTTTTGTATCTCTCGTAGGACAGAAGCGTACAACGATGCCTCGAGAAAGTGAGATAGACGCGAATGACGACCTAACAGATGAGCACGACTCATTGGGTGGAAGGCCCAAAATGACGAGCATGACTCGTGATGCCAGAGCAACCCAACAGATGAGCACGACTCATCACGTGGACGGCCTAAGATGACGAGCACGACTCGTGAGGCCAGACCAACCAACAGATGAGCACGACTCATCAGGAGGATGGCCCGAACTGACGAGCACGACTTGTGAGGCCAGAGCAACCCAACAGATGAGCACGACTCATCACGCAGACGGCCTAAAATGACGAGCACGACTCGTGAGGCCAGACCAACCAACAGATGAGCACGACTCATCAGGAGGATGGCCCGAACTGACAAGCACAACTCGTAAGGCCAGAACAACCCAATAAATGAGCACGACTCATCACGCGGAAAGCCCAAGAAACGAGCATTATTTGTAGTGCCACACAGCCGAGTAGGTTGGTTAGCTTAGCCTTATTATTCAAAAAGCTCAGAAGAAACACCTCGGCCCGAGTCACTCTTCGAAGAGCTCGGCATGAAGAGCTCGCCCGAGTCTCACTTCGAAGAGCTCGGCATGAAGAGCTCAGCCTGAGTCTCTCTTCGAGGAGCTCGGCGAGAAGAGCTCGGCACGAGTCGTTCTCAGACGGCGCGGCACGAGTCACTCTTTAAGAGCTCGGCATGAAGAGCTCGGAGCGAGTCTCTCTTCAAAAAGCTCGGCACGAGTCCTACTTCAAAGAGCTCGGACGAAGGAGCTCGGCCCGAACAGCTCGGCAGAAACAGTTCGGCACGAGTCCTGCTTCAAAGAGCTCGGACAAAAGAGCTCGGCCCGAACAGCTCGGCAGAAATAGCTCGGCACGAGTCCTGCTTCAAAGAGCTCGGACAAAGGAGCTCGGCCCGAACAGCTCGACAGAAACAGCTCGGCACGAGTCCTACTTCAAAGGGCTCGGCCCGAACAGCTCGGCAGAAACAGTTCGGCACGAGTCCTACTTCAAAGAGCTCGGACAAAAGAGCTCGGCCCGAACAGCTCGGTAGAAACAGCTCGGCACGAGTCCTGCTTCAAAGAGCTTGGACAAAAGAGCTTGGCCCGAACAGCTCGGCAGAAACAGCTCGGCACGAGTCCTGCTTCAAAGAGTTTGGCCCGAACAGCTCGGACAAAATAGCTCTGCACAAAACAGCTCAGGCAAACTCAGCTCAGCATGAGTCCTTCTTGAAAAAGCTCGGACAAAGGAGCTCGACCCAAACAGTTCGGACAAAGTAGCTCAGCGCAAACAATCGGCACAAGCTGTTCAATTATTCTTCCCAAAAAAAAAAAAGAGGAGGAAGGAGTAAAAGAGGAGAACATGAGGAAGTGTTAAAACTTCTAAATGGAAAGATGCAAACACAAATAATCATTCAAAATTCTATCCAGAAATTTGAAACTAAGGGGGGGACAACTGATATGCCCATAACAAATCACGCTAATAAGGGCAGGTCAACGCCTGTCCCATACTTTCTGCAGCTCTGACTTTCTGACGAGTGATTAGCTCCGACCTAATGAAGAGGAGGAGAGATTCACGCCGACGCCCTTAAAAGCCGAGTAATAGGAGCGCGCACTTATGGCCGGAGAGCGATTCGCGCCCCCACACAATAAATCTGAGCCAACCAGTGGTCAACTCAAGCCCCTATAAGAAGGGATTGGGAGTACAGGCAAAGGTAAGTGACATAACACTATTCTATTGTTGCATTTAGCCTTCCTAAAAGCTTTCCTCTTACTTAGGCATCAGAGTGATCCCCCGGAGTACACCCCGGGTCCTCCAAGCCTTTGTTCTTTTCTTCTTTCAGGTCAACGAAAGTCGAAGGAGCATCCCAACTATTTTTTTACCCCGCAACAGTCTGTAAATATATTGCACATATGAGTTGAAATCACGCATGTGCACACACTTACAGAGAGAGAGAGAGAGAGAGAGAGAGAGAGAGAGAGAGAGAGAGAGAGAGAGAGGGGGGGGGGAGAACAAAAATTTATTGTAGTTTAGATAGCTTCCTATGAAGCCCTCTTGCCAATTCTCCCAATTCAAACTACAAAGATCGCATTAATTTGATCCCTAATATTTTATGACAATCAAAAATTAATAAGCATCTCTCTAGAATGTATGGAACAAAAATGTGCCAAAACAACGAAAAACGCCACAATGTATTCAAGCCCTATGTTAAAATAAAACTAAGGGCTTTCATCTCCATCCTCCTTATCATCATCTTGAACATCCTTGTGTTCATCATTAACGACATCAGGAACTTAACAAGAATTTGGTAGTGGTGGCCCACACAACTTTGGATTACCGTCATATGCAAAAGCCTTAAATCCTTGAAACTATTAACTGAGTGCCTACTAGTGTCGTTCCTTGAAGACTGTTGTATGAGGCACTAAATTGAGACAAGAAATTAAGGTTGGTCAGTGATTGTGGGATTTTTCCATAAAGATGATTTTTAGATAGGTTCAGTACTTCCAAGTTTTGAAGGTTGGATATTTGATTCGAGATTTTGTCATAGCGGTTGTTCTATTCAAGATACAATAATCCTAGAAATTTCAATTTTACAATCTTAGCCGAATTCTCCCACTAATGCAATTGTTATTGTTAAAAAATTTGCTCGTGGGAGATGGGAGAGTTTGTTGTATTGTCTACCATGGGTGTTTCTTGCAATAGTACTATTGTTGGCTTGAACAAAGAATATTGGCAATTCAAGATTTGTATAATCTTCTTTAATTGCATCTGATGTTAATGCTGACTATTTGCGAAGTTCCCTATGAATTTCTTCAGCAAGGAGATTCTCAAACAAGTCCAACAAGAAAAGGTTGCGCAAATTCCCTAACCATCTAGGAATGGAGCCACTTAGTTGATTCATAGAGAGAAGTAAAACCTCAAGCTTCTTCAACTTACCCAGCCACCTGGGTACTTGACCGACAAGTAGGCAACTCCATAGACTTAAAAATATGAGATTTTTAAAACAATTAGTGCACAAGTCTACAATGTCGACATCTTCATTCAGTATTAACTAGCCCATGAAATTCTTCGTGAGGGTGAGAATACCGAGATGCTTGCAACCCATGAGCACTCTTATGGTTGGTTAACTAGTTATTAGAATGGAAAATAAATGAAAGAGATCATAGAATGAGAATGTGCGGTGAAATCTGTTCTGTCCTTCTATTCTATTGCGAGCTAGTTTGATTGCCTTTAGGGACTCGCAAGAGTAAAGGGTAATGAGAAATTGACCGAACAACTTATTTTCGCCGAGGTCAAGTAGGGTAAGTTTCTGAAGTCGAGAGCAATTCATCAAGGAAGTGGGCATTGGGCCACTAAATTTGTTCATGTGAAGCACCAGTTTTTTCAATTTTGCTCCAGAGAGGAGGAGGGGGAAGGGGGGGGGGTGTGGGGGTGGAGCTCAATTCATTGAGGTAGAGCTGAAGGGTAGTGAGGTTAATGATGTTGTTATCGATTGGTCCTGAAAAAAATAGTTGCTAGAGAGATCCATGAGGCTGGAATCGGCACAAATAGGAGATGGAATAATATCGGTGAAACTGTGGTTGCTGACGTTAGGATTTACCAAGTTCCATGCTTGTTGAAGAAACGAAGATGGGATTGTAGCACTAACCTGGTTGCTAGATAAATCCAAGAAAATTTTAACATGTAGAAAAATAAAAAATATAGAAATCAAAGAAAGAATTATAGTTATGGGTTATTTATTATTCATAATGTATTTATGGGTTATTTCTAGTTAGCTAAGGTATATATAATTTTTTAAATATGTTATATTATTAATTTATTTAATCAATCTAATGATAGTGCTTGAGTTTTCGCATGCATTACCTGATTTTTTGAGGAAAAAAATTACAAGATATTCAAATGCATGCATTATCAATTCTTCAAGGTACAACTATAATCTAAATTCTTTCTTGAAAACCACGTGAATAAATGGTTACATTCTTTTTCTTTTTCACTTAATTTAAATAAAAAGTAAGTAATTTCTTTTAATTACATCACTAGAAGTGCCCCAGGGATAATTTCTGCACGAAAAATATTTTCCTGCAATATTTTTCCATTTTTAGTGACGAAACTATTAGTGACCATTTCGAAACCGTCACTAATACCCACTTTTAGTGACGAAATTGAATCCGTCAGTTTTTTTGCAGTGTTGTGTGTAGGTATGAACAACAGGATATTCAACATTTATTCCAAGTGACATGTAATAGTTATCAAAAGTTTGGGATATAAATTCACCAACATTATCCAATCAAATTGATTTAATTGGATAATCGATAAAATTAGCTTGTAATCTAATCAGTTGAGAAAGATGTCTAGAAGATGCAATATTATGAGTAGAAAGTAGACAAACATGTGACCATCTAATAGATGTATCAATTAAGATCATGAAATATCTAAATGGTCCAGATGGTGGATGTATTGGTCTGCATATATAATCATGAATTATTTGTAAGAAACTAGGAGATTCGAGACTTATCTTTCACATAGATGGTTTGACAATTAATTTCCCTTGAAAGCAAGCAGTATAAAATATTCTTCTAGTTCTTTAGTAGTGGATGACCACGTGAATTCTCAATGATTCTTCGCATCATTACATCTCTAGGATGTCCAAGACGATCATGTCAAAATTTAAATAACTTTAGGTCATTGCACTTCTTATGCAAGATATTTTACGATTCAACTACTTAAATCTTTGTATAATATAATCCAGAAGATAAAGTTGATAGTTTTTTTAAGTTTGTTTCTTCCCAAAAACAATAGAATTAGTAATATAAAGGAATTCTTTACTGTCTTTATTTTTAGTTTCAATGTGATATCCATTGAGTCTTAAATTTTTAAAGCTTAACAAATTTCTTCTCAATCAGCTGGAATATAAAGTTTCGTCAATTTGTAATAAAATACCATTGAGTAACTTTATATTAGTTCTTCCAGAGCCTTCAATCAAATTTGCAGAACTAGATATTGCATTAACATTTGTTGAAGATATATTCAAGTAATGGAAGTATTTCCTCTCTCGAAGAATTGTGTGTGTTGTAGCACTAACAACTAAACAATTTTTTTCCATAGACATCTCAAAATTGATCAAAGCTTTAGTACAATTCAAGCTACAATACATATTTTAAGAACTCATTATTATAATTGATCATAGCAACAATAAATACAATAATTTATTTATTGAAATCCAAATACAATATTGCTTACTTTATATCTTAAACTATTAAATCATTATTTTCATCTTGATTTGAAAGAGAATTAGCAATATCAAGATAAAAAGAGATGGATGGTCTAGCATCAAGGTCTATTAGAACAACATTATCAGCAAAATTTATTTCAACTTCATTACTCTTTTCCTTTTCTTTTATAGAGGCTGGTAAAGATCTACCAAGTGTCTGGGCGTACAATAGGTACGCAACCAATGACCTCTTCCTCCACATTTTTAGCATTTATTTTTATGATGTTTGGGTCTTTGATCCTGATCATTATCCTGCTTTTGGGGGCCATCCCTCTTTTAGGGGTCATCCCTCTTCTAGGGGATTGCAGTCTTATGTCGATGCCAGTGATTATTTCGACTATGGTCATGCCCATGCCCTACGACCATACCTGTCGCCTTGTCCTCGACCAAGAAATGTATTTATGTTTACTTTAGGGAATGAGGTTGAACCAACTGGACGAGTTTGGTAATTTTTCATCAAAAACTCATTATTTTGCTAAGCAACAAGAGACATAATATAAGTTCAGAAAATTTAGTAAATTTCCTCTCCCTATATTACTACTACAGGAGCACATTAGTAGGATGGAAAGTAGTAAATGTCTTTTCAAGCATTTTTTTTATTGGTAATATTTTCACCACATAATTTTAGTTTCGAGCCAATATTATGTAGAGTTGAGTTATATTTACTAACTATTTTAAAATCTTACAACTTTAGTCATGTCGAGCACTTGGTAAAATCAGTCTTTTGATGGTCAAATCTATCCTTTAAATTTTTTTCATAAGATAAGTGAGTCTTTGATAGTGAGGTATTCAGTCTTTAATTTTTCATCTAAATAATGGCGGAAAAAGATCGTAACTTTTGTGCGATCCTACAGGAATGTAGTATTTTAATCTAAAATAGTATTTCTTAGGTTCATTGCATTTAGATGGATATCAACATCAAGAATCTATGATAAATAATTGTTGCCTTTGATATCAAAACGAACAAATTCAATTTTGCTTAGGTTCGACATTTGAATAAATTGATAATAATAAGACAATTTAGAAAAATAAAATTTAAAACTGGAATAAAACTGAGATAATAATAGATATAATATTACTTTCACCATTTTGGGGATACTTAAATATGTTTCTTTAGAAACATTATTTCCCCCTTAATTTGTATTCTTCATATTTCAATTACAATATGAAAATGGGTAATAATTTACCACCGCTTCCGGAGGTTAAATGTAACGCCTCATCTGAAGGATAAGCGTCTCACCTCTTCAGGAGGTCGATTTTAACATCTCTTTAGTAGGTTAAAAATATACTCTTTTCAAGAGGTAAATATTTATCATCTCTTCTAGAGACTAGATATATAGTTTCTTGAGAAGGTCTATCTTATCATCTCTTCTAGAGGTTGGTACTCTTTAAACTTTAAAAGATATATTCTCTTCTAGAGAATATTTTATTCTTGTGGAGTAAAACTTACAAGAAACAAATTAAATAGGATTTAAAGAAATATCTCAGATAGTTAGAGTCTCATACTAATAGTATGCTATAAAAGATGCAGAAAAATAAATAGAGATGAGACAAAAAATTTATATGGTTAGGTTATGTCTACTCCATAGGCGGATGGGATAAAAAATTTCACTGTCTTAGGAAAAATTACAAGATGATTTGAAACCAGCCTTACACAAAATATCTCTTTTCTTTCTATCTCTCCTCTTCTCTCATCCTTTCTATTCATATGCACACTCCAAGCTTTATGTGTGTATGTAAAAATGAGAAGAAGAGATAACCCTTTTATAGGGCAATAAGGATAGTACATAATTTATGATTGTGAAAAACGAAAGGACATAATTTATGGAGGGGGAAAAGGGAGAGGTGATAACCATTAATTTTTTTGATTTTAATAACAATATATATAACTAATTATGTATCCATTTTAATTACTCACATAGAAAAAGCATGCATTTACCATATACAAGTTTTTCTTCCAAGATTGACTAATTTTGGTTTAAAATTTGTTTGGTGAAACTACCAAAAAATCATGTCACATTTTGAACTATTTATTAATTAGATTTTTGAATTTTAAATGACCTTATAGATATTTTTGCGTTAAAGAGTTGATTATTAATTAATTAAAACTAGCTAAATTTTGAATAAATGCTAGATTCGGGAGTTTCCATTTAATTACTAGTCAATGATGATTTAGGAGGGTCCAATTAACTATTAATTTATGAATTAAATACTTCTTTCTCTCGCATTCTCTATCTCTCTCTTTCACACACACACCCCTCCCAAGTTCATTGCATTTAGATGAATATCAACATCAATAATTCATGATAAATAATTTTTGCTTTTGATATCAAGGGAAACATGTAAGGACCTGAACTCGAATGAGTTTACATATAAATATTTTAGCGGACGCAAATAAATCTAAATTATTTTTATTACAAGAGTACTAATTAGCTTTATTACAAACATATATCTCAATTATTAAAATGCAAATTTCTAAAATTCTAAAATACACAAACATATTTTAAATTGTATTATAATAAATTTTTATTCTACTCTACTTTTTTTATTCCCGCTCATGCACTTGTTACCCCAGATTTCTAGTACACTTTTCAAAATGATTTGAAATGTAAAATAATTATTGAGGTGAGACGACTCTCAGTAAGTAAATAAGATTATTATTAGAATGTAGCCAAAATGAGATTTCATAATATTTTAATTTCATAAAATAATATTTAATACTATAACTTCAAAACTACTTTTAAAATAAATGTAAATTTAAAACTATAACTGTTAAACTAAACTTTTAACTTTTAAAACTATAACTATAATACTTAATCATGTATATATATATATTCCTTATTAAGTCATCATGTATGCACAAAAATGCCCCCGTTTACATTAATATATATTTTTCCTTCAATTCATCGATAGTTCTGTATACGTAATTAAATATGTATATACATGTATTGTAAAAACCACCCTTAGGCTTGTTAATCGTAAATCATGTTTACATTCATGTCTGGGTCGTGTGATCTGAAGACTGAATTTAACTGGCTGGCCGGCCAAACTAAATCAACGTACATCATCATTAAGTGAGATTTTCTCTATTAAACCCTGGTCCGACCCAGGTGTGCACTCAGGAGAAATCCATTATTATATAAAATCATTCTGCAAATAGCGTGAGTGTACTCTAATCCGTTTAAACTTTAAGTTGCGGTACCGAACATTCGTAATTTTCTGTATCGTCTATATCATTAGTGGTTTTGAAAACGTCTTGTCGCGACTTCCCGGGAGCGCGATGTGCCCCGGGCGGCAAAATTAAAATTATTTTAATATTTTCATGGAAAAACATGGAACGTCGGAGTCGCCACTAACCTTTAGTGTGGTTAGAACACGTGATGACTACCCCGTTAGGGGTAAAATAGGTCTACATTACCAAAGTTAGGTTCGGGAGTTCGGTTACGCGAGGGGAAGGTACGAGCACCCCCTACGCGCCCGTTCTTACGAACGTTACCTAATTAATTTGAAATTATCCCTAAGTTAATCTAATAAGTCTTTAAATTACTCCTTTTTGTGAATTTATAAATACCTATGAAAAATAAATAAATAAATATATACATATATTCCCTCAGAGCTTAAGGTACGTGAAGCCCGAAGGCTCATACCCCCGCATTAAAATCATAGGGATAAAATCGAAAATAATTTACAAAATACACTTCCAAATTTTGAAAATTTTCTAGGGTTTTTCTAAGTATTAAAAATACTAGTTTGGGAGGTTTCAATATAGGTTAATGGGATAATAAGCTAAAATATTAAACTACCATAATACACACAATAATTATAAGAATACATATCTACTACAATATTGTGAATATCATAATAGGTAATAAAATACTATATACCATATATATACATTAAGATACTAAAGATACTAAAAAGTAATACCATAAAAATTAGAATATTAACAAATATCTACTAAATAATAAATATAACCATAATAATAATACGTAACATAGAATGTAATACTAAAAATGACACAATATTAAACTATAACCATATTCTTAATATAGACACTAAATATGAATTACAAGAACCCTAAACTCTAATATTGGATATAACCCTAATGTGAACATTACATATAACATACCTAAATACACAAATATTAGACAATAACCCCCTTTAAGAAAATAAGTTATAATAACAACCATTCTAAATATATAAATATTAAATATGCAATAATAGCAAAAACGACCTTAAATTTGACTATTGAACATCAAAAATAGTTGTAACAATAATAAAACCTACAACATGAATACTAGACACATGATAGCACATTATAACATTAAGGATTATACAATAATAATTCAATGAATACAAAAGAGTAAACTTTAAATATCAAAACAAATTCTCGCCATAAAAATTCCACAACAATACTAGTAAAACAATTAACCTATATAATAAATGCAACAAAAAAAAAAAAAACTTACCCTGACTATTAAATATTAAAATAAATATAATAACTATAAAAACCCTGCAGTTTGATATAATAAACACAACCTCAACATCAATATTAGACTTACCTGCATATACAATGAAAACCCAAACATCAGAATAAATCAAAACAATACAATGAAATAATAATAATAATAATAATAATACAAATAGTAATAAAAAGGAATCTGTGTGCACGTGTGTGGTGATAGAAAGAGAAGGACTTTACCTGTGGGCTGTGAACGTGGGGGGAAGACGTTGTTATGGTCTGGTGTTGAAGCAGGTTCTGGTATGGCCGGAGTAGCTGTTGGTGGCCGTGGGGAGTGCTGGAGGTCGCAAGAGGAAGAAGCTGGGTTGCTGTATTGCGGCTAGCAGTGGCTGGAGCTGGAGGTATCGGCTGTGGCTGGAGGTCTCGGCCATGGCTGGCTGCAGAGCTGGGCTTCTCAGGTGTGGCTGAACCTTCTCGGGTTGGTCGGAGTTGCAGTGGAGAGGGAGACCGGAGTTGCAATGGAGAGGGAGACCGGAGTTGCAGCAGAGTGGGGTTGCTCGTGGTGGATGGTGGCTCACGAAGAGCAGCAGAGTAAGGTGGAGTCTTGGTGCTGGCCGGAGCTGGGTTGCTGCGGCTATGGCATGGACTGAGAGACAGAAAGGAGAATGGAGATGGGTGACGGCTGATGGAGAGAAAGAGAGGCCCTTTTTCTGTAGGTCTGTGCGTGCTCCTCCGGCTCCGTTTGGAGAGAAGCCAAAAGGGTCATTATATAAAAAAAATTTAGAAACCCTAACTCTCTCTTTTCCTTTTTGGTTTATTGTATTTTTATTATATTTTTTCTTTTGGAAACAATATATATGAGTATAATTACTATCATGGTAATAAGGATATAATAATAATAATAATAAATAAATAAATAAATAATAGTGATAGGAAAATAAATAATAAAATAATAGTAATAATAACAAATTACTTATATCAATATAGGAAAATAAATAATAATAATAATAATAATAATAATAATAATAATAAAATAATAGTAGTAATAATAATAACAAAGTAATAATAAAAATATATGAAAATAATAATAATAATAATTGTAATAATAGAAAATTAATAAAAATAATAATAAAGTAATTACAATAATATAATAATAATAATAATAATAATAATAATAATAACAATAATAATAATAATAATAATAATAATAATAATAGTGAAAAATATAGTAGTGATAATAGATAATAATAACAATAAAAATCATAATAGTAATAATAATAAAGTATTAAGACTAATAATATATACGACAATAATAGTAAAATAAATAAATAAATAAAAATAAAAATAAAAATAAAAATAAAAATATTATATTGGGCCTTGGGCAAAAATAAGGTGTCTACAGCTGCCCCTCTTTGTAGGCTTTGTTGTTTCAAAGTAAAAGTAGGAACTCTCCTACGTTATTTGTAGCAACAAACCTGCAAAGACAAAAGACGCTGATTTTGGACCAGGCCAATGCATCAAAAGAGATCAAAGTGTGACTTCCCAAAAATGTCCAGCGAAGGATCAAAATGAGTGAGACCGCAAAAGGGTTAATAGGAGTGGATCGCAAAGGGTCAATAAAAGAGGACCGCAAAGGGTCAATAAAAGTGGACCGTGATGGGTCAATAAAAGTGGGACCGCGAATGGTCAATAAGAGTGGGACCGCAAAGGGTTAATAAGGTGAGACCGCGATGGGTCAATAAGAATGGGACTGCGATGGGTCAATAAGGTGGGACTGTGATGGGTCAATAAGATGGGACCGCGATGGGTCAATAAGGTGGGACTGCGATAGGACAATAAGGTTGGGCCGTGATGGGTCAATAAGATGGGACCGCGATGGGTCAATAAGAATGGGACCGTGATGGGTCAATAAGGTGGGACCACAAAGGGTCAATAAAAGTGGACCGCGATGGGTCAATAAGGTGGGACCGCGATGGGTCAATAAGATGGGACTGCGATGGGTCAATAAGAATGGGACCGTGATAGGTCAATACGAATGGGACCGCGATGGGTCGATAAGAGTGGGACCGTGAAAGGTCAATACGAATGGGACCACGATGGATTAATAAGGTGGGACCGCGAAGGGTCAATAAGAGTGGACCGCAATGGGTCAATAAGAGTAGACCGCGATGGGTCAATAAGAGTGGACCGCAAAGAGTCAATGAGAATGGGACCGCGATGGGTCAATAAGAATGGACCGCAATGGGTCAATAAGAGGGACCATGAAGGGCCAATAAGAGTGGACCGTGATGGGTCAATAAGAATGGACAGCGATGGGTCAATAAAAGTGGACCGCAATGGGTCAATAAAAGTGAGACCGTGATGGGTCAATAAGAATGGACCGTGATGGGTCAATAAGAGTGGGACCGTGAAAGGTCAATACGAATGGGACCGCGATGGATCAATAAGGTGGGACCGCGAAGGGTCAATAAGAGTGGACCGCGATGGGTCAATAAGAGTGGACCGCAATGGGTCAATAAGAGTGGACCGCGATGGGTCAATAAAAGTGGACCGCAATGGGTCAATAAGAGTAGGACCGCAATGGGTCAATAAGAATGGATCGCAATGAGTCAATAAGAGTGGACCGCAATGGGTCAATAAGAGTGGATAAGATGATCAAAACAATTTGGATGAAACTACTCACATGAACGAGATAATCAAGAAAGCTTTGAGGTGATCCAACACCTCGGTGTGATCATGAACAACACCATTTTTGGATATGAGGACCGATGCCTTAATTTCAATGTAGATGGCTCAATTAGGACCAAGGAAATTCTGGAAAGTGTCCTCAAGCATAAGGTTCTAAGTCCTAAAAATTTGCTCCACTGAGGATGATTAATCGAGTGCAAGATCCCGAGACTCTTTGAAGAATAAGCTTATATGGGTTTTAAGTCCTGAAAAATTCTTCACTAAGGATGATCAATTAGGTGCCAAGTCCTGAGATCTTTTGGACGATCAGTATTTTGGAAAATGGTTAGTCTAGTGAGGGTGATCAATCGGGTGCGAGACCATAAGATTCTTCTGGAAAATGTCCTCAAGTGTAGGGTTCAGAATTATTCTATCGGGGATTATCGATCGGGAACAAAAACCCGAGCTTCTTTGGCTATCCATAGATCACCCTCTTTGAGACTCAACAATCAATGCATCAATTGCTTCCTGGGGTCAACTGCCATAGTTTCAAAGTATGTCAATCTGTGCATGGGGGCCAACTGCCCCAGTTTCAAAATATGTCTAGATAAGAATGGCTCAGTCAATGATGCAAAAGAATTATTGAGAAGTTTATTCAACCAAGCAAGTATGAGTGAATGGTGCTCTATTGCTATATGTATGCATGTTGCTACCTAAGATGCAAAAATGCAGTGATATGTTGTTATGTGTGCATAATAATGCATGAATGCAAAGATGTATGCATGTTGCAAGAGATGCCCTTCGTATTTCCTTTATTATGCAATGCATGGGATGTATGGTAATACATGAATCTTTTCTCCTTCCAACGTGCTTGTAATCAACAACCCAATCTCTGATCTCGAGTGTGCCTTCAAATTCCAAGTTGCCGCTGATTCTGGCCATGTTTCAAATTCCAAAAGGCGCTCAAAATCTGCCTCAGTGTTTACATGCCACTGGTCATGACCCTGCTTTTGACTTTGATTCTGTCTTGAAAGCTCTTGAATTTGCTCCAATGAACTCAAAATTTGCCTAGTTTCGATCCGCATCCACTGATCTTGGCTATGTTTTCATCATGCACTCTGATATGACGGCATCAAAATTAGTCCAAACAAAACTCAACCCAAAATCTGCCCCAGTTACCATCGTTTGTTACTGATATTGGCTTCAAACTTGACTTTGACACGAAGGCACCCCAAATCAGCGTCACTAGAACTCAACACGGAGTTTGCATCAAATTAAGTGCATCTGTAACTATTCTTGACCATTTTACCTGTCTTTCACAAGGATCCTCTTTTGGCGAATGTGTCAGTAATTAAGCCCTTTTGACCATCCGTCCTCCTTTTGGAGCTTTTAAAGAATGGAATTTTTTTTTTTTTTGGATGGAGGAATGAATGATGAATGATCATGCATTTAGGACATCAACTTGCCAAATCAAAAGGTCATATGCACAAAATAGATGTTTTACTGAGTTCACCTGCTATTTCAATGGAAAAAATTCATACCAGTATTCGAGAGCCCTAATGATGATGGTGCTAACTTTTCGAATTGAATAACTGATTTTCTTCTTTCACCAATTGCCCCAGTTTCATTGGGGGACTATTCTTCTACCTTGTTCTGCCGTGAAACCATTGAGAACCTCTTGTTTAATGGTTGCCCTTAGTTCAGCCAAGTCCGACCAATGTTTTGATCTCAAGATGGTCTTTAAGACTCGAGACGAAACGTAGGCTGAGAGATACAGGTTTTTAGAATAAAAGGAAAACTAAGGCTCAAAAATCCCATCCCATAATGATGTTTTATGCTCCAAGTTTGAATTGAGGCACTTGCAAGATATTGACCGAACTTGTCATTTGGACAAGTTGCCTACGTACCCTTTCAGGATCAGGTCATTACGTAGTTCAGACACAATATTGCGTCTGACAAATCATTTGATAAAACAATGTATACCAATCTGGTCAGGACTTTCATTTGGACTGTAATGCAGGCTAGGGTTTGGGTTAAAGAAGAAAAGAGTTAAATAAGGCTCAAAATCGTCAAGTTTATCAAGGGTAATTTGGTCAAAGATCACATGTGTAGTATGTCCCTTATTTTTCTTTCTTCTTCCTTCTCTTTTATCGCAACTTTTGCTTTTCCTTTTATGAAGGAATCTTAACTTCATTTTCATTTGAATTCCATTTGGGACTAATTTTTTTTTAAATTGCCCCAGTGTGGGGTGTGATCCTTTGACGGGTTAATCAATAAATGAATTTTTCAGGCTCAAAAGGGCTTGCAAGAGATTTCTTCTTTGAATTTCTTTTGGGTAGCAAAAAAAGGGCCTGCCATAATTTCGATAGCCCATTGTTGTCTTATATGACTTGTCAAACGCTAGGAGACCCAACCCAGGTTAACTTTTTGGTGAACTGGCTTTTAAGAAAAGACTAGTTTAACATTCAGGCTCAACTTGGTTAACAATTGGTAAATCAATATTTGGTTCTTTTTAGGGATAACTGGTCGGCCAAAGATGGCCATCTATCATTCGATCAAAACTTGATTAGCGGATTGACACAAGATTCATGGAACCAACATATATTTTACTGAGGCTTTCAGAACTTCTTCGCAGTATTTGAACTCATCGAGTGACGAACATTATTTCATCTTCCTTTATTTTCGTCTTGTAGCTTGAATTTTTCATAACTAACACTTGCTTTTGGTTCATGAATACTGGTATTTTATTTTCCTTATCTTAGCAAGAAACACGAGTAAACAAAATTTTGGACATTGAACTCTCGATGCAAGTGATATACGAAAATGCATAATTTCATTTCTTTGATAGAAAAGGAAATTTCGGAGACAAAACCTTTAATAAATTGCAACAAAAGAAAGAAAAAAACAAAAGAAAATAAAAGCATCCCTGAAGGGGGCGAACAATCAAAAGCTTGCCACTTGTATTTCTCTATTTCCATGGTCAAAAAGTAAACCCATTTATTCAGACTATATGCGGAATATCTCTGGTTCAAAACTTGTTGTACTTCTCTGACTGATCTGAACTTCAAAATATTCTTTTAATGTTGCACAACAGGCTCCTCCACATCAATTGCCAATAGACCCAAATCTCTTAAGGTTTGTACTTTATGCTTGAAATGCCAACATTTCTCGATTGAATGACCTATTGCCCCAGAATGATACTCGCATCGAGCATTTGGGTCGTACCACCTTGGGAAAGGGGATTGTAGCAACAATCCTAGTATTGGTGCAACCATTTGGATTTCCACCAATTGCGGGAACAATTCTGCATAAGTCATTTGAATAGGTTGAACTTCTTTTCTCTTTCTTTCCATTAGGGGGCTCCCTCCCGTGTCCTGAACATTCAGCTACCTTGAAACAGGCTTAGGTCCGAAGGAAACTACTTGGGGTTGCGCACCTGAATGCACTATCTGATGGACTGTGGGCTTGTAAGCAAAATTTTTATTTGTCCACCGGGTTTTACCCTCTTGGTAATGATGCCCCTGAATCATCTGTGCTTCCTCATCTTTCTTCCTCTTACTCGGGTCAGTTTCTGCATCACCACTTTTGGTTCTTCCGACTTTGATGGTCGTTTCAATTCTCTCTCCAGTAGAAACAATATCCATAAAGTCATGTGGGGTTGCTCCTAGGAGATGTCCGAAGTAGGGATCTTTCAATGTATTCACGAATAGGGAGATAGCCTCCCTATCTTCCACTGAAAGGCTCACTTGGATGAACATGTCCCTCCATCTATATGCATATTCTCTGAATGTTTCGTTAGGTTTCATTTGCATGCTTTGTAGGGTCATGCGATCAGGTGCCATTTCTATCACGTACTGAGCTATGAAGGAATTTGCCAGATCTTTCCAAGTACGGATTCGAGCTCGATCCTGTTGAATGTACCATCTGATAGCTGCTCCAGTCAAACTATCTTGAAAGCAATGCATCATCAACCTCTCATCATCGGTGTGTGCAGCCATTTTCGGGCAATAAACGTGCAAATGGGTTCGAGGACAGTGGGTTCCATCAAATTTTTCAAAATCCGGCATCTTGAATTTTGGCGGCAGAGTGACCTTTGGCACCAAGCAAAGGTCATTAGGATCAACGGAGTCAAATGTATTATACCCTTCAATTGCTTTCAAACGCTCCTCCAATACGTCACAACGACGCTCAGACTCAAATCTATTTATCCCCATATCAGGAGTTGCTAAGTGGGAAGTCTCTGCCACTGGAAACCCCTGTGCTGGCACAGTTGGGATGAACGGAGGTATATTTGGCATTGGATCCCCCATGACGCCCGGTGGTGGAGCTGATGTTTGTCCATGATTTAGGGTGAACCCTGGAGGGTGAATAGGGTTCGTATCTGTCTCAAGATCATTCTGTACCGCTTTTCCTTTGTTTATCAACAATTCCATAATTTTGCTCATTTTTTCAATCAATTCTTCTTGTCCTTATTCTATGCCCAGAACCCTATTTTCTAACTGTTCGCTCATTTCTCTTGCCTTTCTTTGGGTATTGTACTGATGTGTAGTGGTCTCAATTATTGCTTTTTGCTACTCAAATGACTTCTTTCCTTGAGAGAGCTGTGGACCAAAACTTCCTTTTTAGAACTGAATGCATGATTATGTAAAGCATAAATGTGTGAGTATTTAATGCGTGACCATGGGATGCAATAAATGTTTGTGCATGGATATAACTAGTGCAATTACTCATACAAATAGAGATATGAACATGCATGTGACCTATCGTGGATGATTATGTGTGAAATTATGCATGAAAGCATGGATGCAATGAATGTTTGTGCATGGATGTAACTAGTGCAATTACACATACAAATAAAGATATGACCATGCATGTGACCTATTGCGCATGATTATGTGTGAAATTATGCATGAATGCATGGATGCAATGTAACCTAACTAACTACTTTGTCAGCATTCTAGGAAAAGTCCCACTAATGAGAGATTTCAACATTAAGACAATCATTGATGGGCCACAATTTCAATTCAATTCTTCCCTCAATCATTCATTTCCTTGATAATGGTCCATATGCCTTAGATTCTATGAAGGGTCAAATTATGATCTGAGGTTGGGGTTGACCCAGGTTAGTCAACCCATTGGATTTGTTCAATACGGGCTTGTGGACTTTAGTGTGCACTTGGGCCTCAAGTATATTAAAATATGGGCTCTAATATATTTCATGATGGGATCAAGCCCTAGTTTTAAAAGGACTTGGGCTTGGATTGCTTATAAAATATTGGCTCGGATCTTGGGGTAATAGGGCTGAAGCCCGTTTTTGGAAATCGGGGTTTGATCCTTTTTGAAAATCAGGCTTGGGCCAAATTTTTACTTAGGAAAAGGTCGGGCCTTGGTTTGTTTTTGAAGAATCGGGCCGGAATTATTTGAAAAGGGTTGGGCCGACCCATATTTTAAAAATGCTTAGGTCAAGTTCTTCATTCTTTGAAAGGATGGGTCATAGTCTCATTATTGGGCTTTTTCAAAATACTGGCTAAGTAGTATGTATGTTTAAAATGGATGTCAAATGCATGATATAATTCAAAGTCGCTTACATATATACAACATATTATACATGGAGAAGGATGTGGATCCTGTCCCGACCCAGGGTAGGTATGTATATACAAGGTTTTTCATGGCTCTATCCTAGTTAAGGGAAAACTATGGACAAGTGCGTGTGGGTAGGCTCTAATCCCTATTGACAAAAAGGTCCCAAATTTGAAATTTCATCCTCCCCCATAGGGGTCCGGACAAAACTCGCATTGAACGGGGTGGTTCGCAGGTCCCATCAAGCTTAAGCTACAAAGGGACAAACGCTATTACACCCCAATCTAATCTTAGCAGGTAAAGCTCGGGTATAGAGCGTGAGAGTGTGTGAATTTAAATTTAACCTAATCCCGCTATCTCCACATTTATTCACATGCTATAAACAATATGAAAACAAGATATCTACAATTAATATATTTATTCAAGAGATAAGGAAATACAATATATGCAATTAATATATTTATTCAAAAAAATTTGGAAACAAAATATTGTCAGTTAATATGCTTACTTAAAAAGAATATGGAAACAAAATATTTACGATTAGTATACAAAATATCTATAATTAATACACTTATTCAAAATATCTTACAATTAATATGCTTTATTCAGAATATTTGGAAACAAAATATCTACAATTAATATTCACAAAATTAGGAAACAAAATATTTTTAATTAATTAAGGTTATTTGTAAACTATGGAAGCAAAATATTTACAATTAATCAAAGTTATTTACGAATTACAATATTTACAAAATAAGGAGTAATTAAAAGATTTATTAAATTTAAACTTGGGATAATTTTCAATTAATTAATCGCTCGACTCTCTAAGTCCCCAGCGGAGTCGCCAAGCTGTCGCGACGTCCCGGGAGCGCGATGTGCCCCGGGCGGCAAAATTAAAATCATTTTAATATTTTCATGGAAAAACATGGAACGTCGGAGTCGCCACTAACCTTTAGTGTGGTTAGAACACGTGATGACTACCCCGTTAGGGGTAAAATAGGTCTACATTACCAGAGTTAGGCTCAGGAGTTTGGTTACGCAAGGGGAAGGTACGAGCACCCCCTACGCGTCCGTTCTTACGAACGTTACCTAATTAATTTGAAATTATCCCTAAGTTAATCTAATAAGTCTTTAAATTACTCCTTTTTGTGAATTTATAAATACCTATGAAAAATAAATAAATAAATAAATATATATATACATATATTCCCTCAGAACTTAAGGTACGTGAAGCCCGAAGGCTCATACCCCCGCATTAAAATCATAGGGATAAAATCGAAAATAATTTACAAAATACACTTCCAAATTTTGAAAATTTTCTAGGGTTTTTCTAAGTTTTAAAAATACTAGTTTGGGAGGTTTCAATATAGGTTAATGGGATAATAAGCTAAAATATTAAACTACCATAATACACACAATAATTATAAGAATACATATCTACTACAATATTGTGAATATCATAATAGGTAATAAAATACTATATACCATATATATACATTAAGATACTAAAGATACTAAAAAGTAATACCATAAAAATTAGAATATTAACAAATATCTACTAAATAATAAATATAACCATAATAATAATACGTAACATAGAATGTAATACTAAAAATGACACAATATTAAACTATAACCATATTCTTAATATAGACACTAAATATGAATTACAAGAACCCTAAACTCTAATATTGGATATAACCCTAATGTGAACATTACATATAACATACCTAAATACACAAATATTAGACAATAACCCCCTTTAAGAAAATAAGTTATAATAACAACCATTCTAAATATATAAATATTAAATATGCAATAATAGCAAAAACGACCTTAAATTTGACTATTGAACATCAAAAATAGTTGTAACAATAATAAAACCTACAACATGAATACTAGACACATGATCGCACATTATAACATTAAGGATTATACAATAATAATTCAATGAATACAAAAGAGTAAACTTTAAATATCAAAACAAATTCTCGCCATAAAAATTCCACAACAATACTAGTAAAACAATTAACCTATATAATAAATGCAACAAAAAAAAAAAAAAACTTACCCTGACTATTAAATATTAAAATAAATATAATAACTATAAAAACCCTGCAGTTTGATATAATAAACACAACCTCAACATCAATATTAGACTTACCTGCATATACAATGAAAACCCAAACATCAGAATAAATCAAAACAATAAAATGAAAAAAAAATAATAATAATAATACAAATAGTAATAAAAAGGGATCTGTGTGCACGTGTGTGGTGATAGAAAGAGAAGGACTTTACTTGTGGGCTGTGAACGTGGGGGGAAGACGTTGTTATGGTCTGGTGTTGAAGCAGGTTCTGGTATGGCCGGAGTAGCTGTTGGTGGCCGTGGGGAGTGCTGGAGGTCGCAAGAGGAAGAAGCTGGGTTGCTGTACTGCGGCTGGCAGTGGCTGGAGTTGGAGGTATCGGCTGTGGCTGGAGGTCTCAGCCATGGCTGGCCGCAGAGCTGGGCTTCTCAGGTGTGGCTGAACCTTCTCGAGTTGGTCGGAGTTGCAGTGGAGAGGGAGACCAGAGTTGCAGTGGAGAGGGAGACCGGAGTTGCAGCAGAGTGGGGTTGCTCGTGGTGGATGGTGGCTCACGAAGAGCAGCAGAGTAAGGTGGAGTCTTGGTGCTGGCCGGAGCTAGGTTGCTGCGGCTATGGCGTGGACTGAGAGACAGAGAGGAGAATGGAGATGGGTGACGGCTGATGGAGAGAAAGAGAGGCCCTTTTTTCTGTAGGTCTGTGCGCGCTCCTCCGGCTCCGTTTGGAGAGAAGCCAAAAGGGTCATTATATAAAAAAAATTTAGAAACCTAACTCTCTCTTTTCCTTTTTGGTTTATTGTATTTTTATTATATTTTTTCTTTTGGAAACAATATATATGAGTATAATTACTGTCATGGTAATAAGGATATAATAATAATAATAATAATAATAATAATAATAATAATAAAAAATAAATAAATAATAGTGATAGGAAAATAAATAATAAAATAATAGTAATAATAACAAATTACTTATATGAATATAGGAAAATAAATAATAATAATAATAATAATAATAATAATAATAATAATAATAATAATAATAAAACAATAGTAGTAATAATAATAACAAAGTAAAAATAAAAATATATGAAAATAATAATAATAATAATTGTAATAATAGAAAATTAATAAAAATAATAATAAAGTAATTACAATAATATATGAAAATAATAATAATAATAATTATAATAATAATAATGATAATAATAATAATAATAATAATAATAGTAGTGATAATGGATAATAATAACAATAAAAATCATAATAGTAATAATAATAAAGTATTAACACTAATAATATATACGACAGTAATAGTAAAATAAATAAATAAATAAAAATAAAAATAAAAATAAAAATAATATATTGGGCCTTGGGCAAAAATAGGGTATCTACGCGTCTTATTATAAAATTTATAAAATTACAATAATATCATGAAAATATCATTTTTACTCATATTTTCGTAAAATACGTAACGTAAAAATCAACTTATGTCATTTTTACTCATATTTTCGTAAAATATGCAACGTAAAAATAAGCTCATGCCACACAATTTTCATGTTAGAAATATTTTTTTAAATAAAAATTAATGTTGTAAAATATCCAAGGGGTTTAGAACATTTCTTTATTCAAAAATAAACGTAAGTATATTAAAAATAAAACTGGTATAATTAAACACGCGTAAAAATAAACTGAGGAGAATTATATGAAACTAACTAACATAATTGAAATTTACTTACAAATAAATTCAGGTATAAATTTTAAATAAAAATATAATATAATCAAATTTACTTACAAATAAACTCGGGTATGAATTTTAATAAGAGTCTAACATAATCAAATTTACTTACAAATAAACTCGGATACAATTTTACTTACCTCTTACTTAATCTTGTGCTACGATCACAAAGAATATTTTTAAAAAATAAGATCGGAAAGAGCGGGTGAGTGAAAATTTTAATTACAATAAAATTTCTCCTTCCACTAATTCTTTCACTCACTAATCCTTCTCTTCCTTTGGAAATTTTTTTGTGAAAAATAAATATTGAGAGCTTCCTATTTATAGGAAAATTTTGGAGAAGAAAATTGAATTTATAAAAGTGTAGGGAGAGAGATGAAATTATATTTTTTTAAAAAATTAAGGAATGGGTATTGATAAGTTAGGTATGGGTTAGGTATAGGATGAGGATGACAATCATGTGAGAGAAATAAGAGTCCTTGCTCACACACCCATTTGATAAATTTTTAATTAATTTACTTAATAAATAAATAAATAAATTTTATTTTTGGAAATCATTATTATTATTATTATTATTATTATTATTATTATTATTATTATTATTAAGTTATGTTTTAGTATTTTTTTATGAAAAATAATTAAGTTTGAATTTCAAAAACTCATGTGGACCCCACAAAACTTCAAGACCTAAGTGGGTTCTACATAATTCCAATAGTTTTCGCATAATTTTATGAACCCTATATAGCTTTGGGATTCATGTAGACCCCACAAGGCTTCGAGACTCATGTGGGCTCCGTATAGGATACTTATGTTATTATTATTATTATTATTCTTACAAATTATGTCAGTCAAAACATTATTTTATGCACATGTACTTACTTATGTCTACAAACAATGTTTATCATGTTTATCCTATGAAATTCTATTTTGACCAAGTTGACCTCCAGGGAGCAACTGAACCACAATGGTCTCTGAACACTCGCTAAGATAAGGTCTTTCTTAAGCATCAAACATGGAATTAAGGATTCTACAGAAAAGCACTTCTGTATTAATATTAACTTAATGACCATTTTTATTTTATTATTATTATTATTATTATTATTATTATTATTATTATTATTATTATTATTATTATTATGCTTTAATCGTATATATATATTTTTGAGTCATCACAAAACAAATTCAACTTTGCCAAAGTTCAATATCTGAATAAATTAACAATAATAAAGTAATTTGGAAAAACAAAATGTAAAACTAAAATAAAACTGAGATAATGATAGATATAATATTACTTCCACCCTTCTGGGGGTACTTAAATATGTTTCTTCGGGAATATTATTTTTCCCTCAATTTGTACTCTTGAGGAGTATGATTTCAATTTCAATATGAAAATGTGTAACAATTTACCACTACTTCCAAAGGTTAAATGTACTACCTCATTGGATGATAGACGTCTCACCTCTTAAGGAAGTCGATTTTAACATATTTTCGGGAGGTTAAAATTATACCCTCTTCAGTAGGTAAATATTTACCATATCCTCTGGAGACTAAATACATAGCCTCTTCAGGAGGTCTATCTTGCCATCTCTTCTGGAGATTGATACTCTTTAAACTTTAAAAGACATATTTTCATCTAAAGAATATTATACTCTTGTGGAGAAAAATTTACAAGAAATAAATTAAATAGGATTTAAAGAAATATCTCAAATAGTTAGAGTCTTGTGCTGATAATGTGTTGTAAAAGATGTAGAAAAATAAATAAAGACGAGACATAAATTTTTTGTGGTTTGGCTATGTCTACTTCACAAGCGGATAAGATAAAAAATTTCACTATTTTGGGAGGAATTATAAGATGATTTGAAATCGGCCTTGCACAAAATATTTCTTTTCTTTATATCTCTTATCTTCTCTCATCCTTTCTATTTGTATGCATACTCCAAGCCTTATGTGTGTATGTAAAAACGATAGGAAGAGAGTCTAAGAACCCGACCTAAGATAGGTGTATTAAATAAATAAGAAAATAGAAGGAAAATTTTAAAAGGGTAAAAATTAGCAGGGTTCATCGACGAGGCTTCTTTTCTCGTCAACGATGTCTCTTGTGTAGCTCGCTGACAAGGTTCAATAACTCGTCGATGAGGAGATACCGAGAGATTTGGAGAAATTCTAAAATCTCAGGCTCGTCGACGAGGCTACTTTGGCGTCAACGAACTTCCTTCTTCGGCCTGTCGACGAGGACATCGTCTTGTCGACGAGTATGGCTGAGTCAAAGATCTATAAGTTGAATTTTCCATTGCTTTATGGTTAAGAAATCTAAATCCTCTCTCTTTAGAACTTGAACACACATTCTCTCTTTAGGATTTTGGGTCATCTGTTGCCATAATCAACGATCTGACGTTGCTACGTGGGTCAGGAGGAGAATCTCTTCGAGGATAGTAGATCGAAAGTTCGTTTAGAGAATTTTCGGGGTTTGACCCAAAATTGAGGTAAGGGTCTGATTTTGTTTTTGTTTCGGTATATATGTAGTAGTAAGATTTATAGTGAAGTATAGTTCTTTGATGTTTAGGTTTTGGTTTTCGAGTTAAGGTAAGGGTATTCTGTTTATATCAGTTATTTTTGAAATCGGAATCAGTAAATATGTAGTTTACAATTGTATATATGATTTGGCTACTTATTTGGGAAAATCTATCAGGTGAAATATGGGATTTTAGGGTTATTGTTTTTGGGAGAATTTGGGGGTTTCAGGTATCATCTCTATTTTTTTTGGAAAATCGTATGTTGTATTAAACTGTGATATTGAAATGATTGTACCTATATTTGTATTAAATTGTATTCTCGAAATGAAAACGATATGATTTGTTGTATACCAAATAAGTGTGGAATGAAATGTTGTATGTAAAATGTTTCAGGTTTGTAAAATAGATGTGATGGCTAATTAACGTAGGCTGAAAGGTATAGGAACATGAGTTAAAAAATTGTTCCATGTTTTGTGAAATTTGCCATATCTCGGCTAATTACCATGGGCAAACGCCATGTCTCGACTAAATATCGTGGACAAGAGTGTCCGGCTCTAAATCCGAGGATGTGAAATATCACCTGTTTGTTCCAGCTGGTCACCAATGGATGTGAGTGGATATCGTATTAGCAACGATATCGTTGTGGGGCTTCGGTTATTGCAAGGTATCAGATGCTTTAGTGTGACGACACTGACTGTATGTTTGGTATCGTATGTACTAGAACTGGATTGTGAAAATATTGGAACTTTATTATGTTATGTTTTATGTCGAAATAACACTTGCATGCCACACATTGATATAACATGTTTTCTTCCTTACTGAGAGGTGTCTCATCCCGAAGATACAAATGTTTTTCAGATCCTTTGAGTAGCTGAAACTAGCGTCCTAGCATTCGAGCGTGTGGTTGTCGGTTAGCTACATATAGTACTTGTGTAAGTACATATTTTGTAATCGGGTTGTCAGTGTTGGGTTTTGTAAACACCCGGGGTATGTATGGAAATTTGGAGCGTAGACTCTAGTTTTGTATAGACTCTAGTATGATACATTGTATGTATTAGAAAGAACCTTTTCGCTGTGTATTTGATGTATATGTTTCTGTATGTGAATGTGTATAGGGTACGTGTACCCCACGGGGTCGGTCCCTTATTCAGTGTAATATCATGTATGTTTTAAATGATACAGATATAGGTTAGGTTACTAAATTCACACTTAGGGCCCATCTGCGGGTTCGGGACGTGACAGCTTGGTATCAGAGCTAACTAGGTTTTTAAGTCTGGTAGACTTGGTTAGGCATGAATATATGTACATACCAGAGTAAAGAAATGTAGTAAATAGGTAGAGTAAGTCGATGGTTGTCTTGTTGCTAGATGAGGACTAATTGATGGAGTTCTGTGTTTTTCCTGGAATGACAATTTCAGTAAAACCATGGAAAACCATTGATGGTTTCGTGTCAATGTGGTAGGACAGGCTTGGACCCGTGAGAGTTGTAGTTAACATGATTAGCTTTCAATGATTGTGTTAACTATGTAAGATATAGGAATTATAACCGATTCCTATTCTGTTTTCAGAATGGAGCCTAAGGTTAACAATTTGGAAAGTGGCTTCAATGGGATTGCTAGTGATGAGTCTCCTTCGGTGCCTCGGTGTTTGACGAGGCAGGTCATACATTAAATCGGGCAGAGTATTAAGAGAAGTGAGCATTCTCCTACTGCTACGAGTTGTACCATAGAGAGTTTCACCCGCATGCACCCTCCGACATTTACGGGAGGACCCGATCTGATAATAATAGAGAATTGGGTACAGAAGACCGAGAAGATATTAGAAGTTCTGCACTGCACTGACCAGCAAAAAGTTCTCTATTCAACTTTCTAGCTAGTGGGAGAAGCTGATAGATGGGGAACTGTTGTAAGTCTACTTGAGAAGTAGAGAGCTGGTCCATGTGGTATGACTTGGAGCCGTTTCAAGGAGATATTTTTCAAGAGATACTTCCCGGCTTCCACTTGTGATGCAAAATCTAATGAGTTCTCGGGCCTGACTTAGGGAACTCTGACGGTGTAGAGATATGCTAATAAATATATTGAGCTATCTCATTTCGCGCAGTGTTTGATCTCGAACCAGTATAAGAAGACTTGGAGGTTTGAGAAGGGTCTAAGGAAGGACATATGTAGGCTTGTGGGAATGCTACAGATCCGTGAGTTTTCTATTTTGGTGGATAAAGCCACTATAGTTGAGGCTGACCTCCAGAGGGATGAGGTGGTATAAGAATAAAAGAAAAGGTCAGTATCTTCTAGTTCTCATACTGGTTCTTGATAGGGACAGTGGAAGAAGAAGAAGAATTATGGTTTGGGTTATCACCAGAATATCGAATGGCAGGGTCCTCAAGGGGATCCATCTTCGACGTAATGCACCAGGTGTCGTTATTGGCACGATGGTGAATGTCAGCCATTCTGGGGTAGCTGCAATAACTATGGCAAACCGGGTCACTTATCCCAAAACTGCTAAGCACAGAGGAGTGATATGCCTGCACAGATCCAGAACCATGGAAGTAATCAGATGCCTCGGGGAAACTATCAGGAAAACACGGCTCTGGTGAGGGTGTACTCTCTTACTCGAGCAGATGCAGAATATGTTGGAAATGTGGTGAAAGGTACCATGCTATTACTTTCAAATAGAGTTGTTGTTTTATTTGATTCGAGAGCAACCCATTCTTTTATGTCTGCAAGTTTTTTGAAACTGTGTGGGGTTGAAACCCAAGTGATGGATGAGTGGTTGTCTGTGGCTACATCGACTGGGAGTGTAACAAACTATAGTAAGATGTTAGGAAACTGCCTAGTGGTTATTCAGGGAAGGCTGTTACCGAGGAACCTAGTAGTGTACGACATATGTGGATTTGACGTCATACTGGGGATGGATTGGTTATTCTTTAGTCATGCAGTGATTGATTGTCGTAGGAAGGTAATAGTGTTCAAACCTCCTAGCGAGTAGGAATATGAGTTTGTGGGATCGTGTGTGCGTTCAACGTCTCAAGTCCTATTGGCTATTCAGGTGAGAAGGTTACTCTTGTGACGCCCCGATTTTTTGTACAAATTTATTTTTATAAATAATAATAAATAAATATTCACAAATTGGCCACGTCAACAACCCTATTACCATTCATATAACCCGTCCCACATTGGGTACTAGGTAAATAGTCATTTTATTTATACAACCTAACAGCAGAAGATAGTACATACTTAACAACTAGAATACAAAACCCAAAGCATCAACATACATCTATATATATACACACACATTACCATCCGATATTAAAAAACAACTCAATTTTAGGGGAATTACATCTGCCCTAATCTAAAAACTCACCCTGTGTGTCAGGGTCTCAGCTCCCTAAGGTCTCAGAGCTCTATCACCTAGCCTATCTCAGTTCCTTGAAAAATTTAAATAATTTGGGTGAGACACATCTCAGTAAGAAGGAATAAATTATTTACAGTGTGTGGCCATATGAGTTCAGTTATAACACACTTTACTTTTCAAATCAACATTTCATCTGAGAAAAATACACTGACAAACATATTCTCATAATCATATAGATATAAAACACAAGCTTTTTAAGCTTTAAAACCATTTCCCAAATTCAATTATTTCCAAATCATATTTACCCACGAAGTTCTTAAGAATAGGGAAGACTACCCACCCATACAGGTAGCTTCCCTCTGCCCTAACACGTTATGTGGTTAGGTATGACCACATCTGATACCTATCAGGACGCTCACCTTACTCCATAAGTCCTCAGACGAAAAGTTTCACTTCGTCTCAATTATTTATATTATTAACTCACACAGATCCATTTCTCAATTTTATCAATCTCTATTTCTCATTTTTCGTTATTTCTTTCATTTCTCATTTTAGCCCATTTTATAATTCTTTCACTTTCCGTTTCCATTTTACTATCTGGCTCATGAGTGTCCTTGGTATCTAGTACCAACATCGCGTCTGTAACTCATGGCTACCCTGAGGATCTCTCTTTCCACGTCATGCTTGCCCCCATGGTCAAGGCTGTGTGTCCTGAAGGTTAGATCTAACCGCGGTTGGCCGACCCGATTAGATCAAAATATCATATCACATATCTCGCGTCTATAGTACGACTGGCCGGCCTATAGCTCTGATCCGGACTCAGGGGGCACAACAACTCTACAAAACAGCTCAGTCGAGTGTCACGCCACACGCTCCAAGAGTCTGTGTGGTTGCACTACACCACTAGCAACGGTATCATGCTCAATATCACAACCCATCATTAGGGTTTCCACAACCATCCATCAAGGTTCACTACCACATACCTGCAATCATTATGCGGTATTAGCATTTCATCAATCATATTTCATTAATCCCTTTGCAGCAGTTGCAATTGACAACGTTCACGTTTTCCCAATATTCATAGTCAGTATACCCAATTCAATAATTACATTTCAACTCAATATTCATAATGCCATATTTACATTTCAGTATACCCATTTCAATATTCATGTTTCAACTATTCATATTGCAACATTTACATGACAATATTCATATTTTCCCATTTTCACATTTCAGTATTTACTTTACAGAATTCTCAATACAATTTTCACATTTCCAATATTCACAATTTCAGAATTCCCCATCTCAATATACACATTTCAATCTCATAATAGTATATATAACCCATTTCGTGAATTTCCACACTTTTCAATAATACAAGTCATATTCGCATATTTCCCCATTTATCATAAACAATAATTCTATAATCATATTTCGCATTCCCAAAATATCACAATTTAATATTACTCAAATGCCGCACAATTTATCTGATAATTATATCATAATAATTTCCAGCGAAAATAACATATGCTCATTTTCACATGTCAATTCAAATAGTAACTCTAAAAAAACTGCTATAATTTATTCCTCTTACCTTACTTGCTGTGAGTCTCGTTAAAACTCAGATCCTGCGCCCTCGGCGCCCCAAACTCAAATCCTGCAATTCGCATTTCCCCCAGATTAATTAATTAATTTTCCCAAAATAATACCCATATATTCTTCCCTAGGCTCCATATACCTTATGTTAACATTTAAACTAATATTTAACACCCTCACTTGATTTTCTAAACTATGTCCGCGGGGTCTCGAAATTACACCCGCGGCACTCACCCGGACCCTAAATTTCAAAAATCCTACTTCAACCTCAAATGCTCAATATTCTAGAATTTCTAAATCAACATTAATTAAATAACAATTAGCCCCTTAATAACTCCCTTATCCCAAATTTGGGGTTATGCCTACGACAACCCCACGAGAAATTTGCTCCGCTAGACTTGCAAAGAATTATCCTTAGATTTTCGTGGTGGTGTTCGATCATCAATTAGACTTAAAATTTACAAGAAATTGAGGCAAAAGGTAAAATTTAGCTTACCCCAGGAGATACGCCTATGCCGCTCCTACAACCAATCCACTCCGGTAGAAATGACGGCGACGAAAAACGGAGTCTAGCGGTATCTTCTGATTTTCGATCGGACGAGTATCCGTCAAAAAAAAATGAGGAGAGAGGGAGAGAGAATGAGGAGTGAGAGAGAGACTGTGGGGGGGGGGGGTTCTCTCTCTGCGCAGCTTCTTCTTCAGGCCTTCCTAAAGGATTCAAATCCTTCAGGAAGGTATATAATAATAATAATAATAATAATAATAATAATAATAATAATAATAATAATAATAATAATAATTTATTTTATTAATAAAAATAAAAATAAAATTAATTAGTTTTTTATTTTTATTTTTTAATTTAATTTTTAATTTTTAATTTTTAATTTTTAATTTTTAATTTTTTTAATTTTTTTTTTTTTAAATCACCCCACTAATCTTGTATAACCATTTTTTGGGTTATTACATTCTCCCCTCCTTATAAGAATTTCATTCTCGAAATTTGTTATTCATCTACTTCATATCCTTAAAGAAAACACTTCCAATTTTATTAATTACCCTCACTTATGGCGGAGGAACGTCATGGTTACAAAGAGGGTTCTGGGGGATTACAACTATTCAAAATTCTCTCAAAGCCATACACAGTCCAAAACTAAAAACTCTATCTATCTTATGTTGCACTATACAAATAAAATTACACAATATTATTCCTTTTATTCTGACTGGCTCAATTCTAAACTCCACTAAATAAGTGTGGGTATCTCTGGTGCATTTGATCCTCCAGTTCCCAAGAAGTCTCCTCAACGGCATAATTGTGCCATAAAACTTTCACCACTGGAATCTTCTTCGTGCGTAGCTCTTGTTCCTTCCAGTCAAGAATCTGCACTAGCACTTTCTCATAAGTTAAAGTATCACCCAACTCCAGTGCTTCATAACTGATCACATGGGAGGGGTCTGGGACATATTTCCTCAGCATAAAAAACGTGGAATACGTCATGGATCCTAGACAGGACCTGTAGTAATGCTAACCGATAGGCAACTGGACCCACTCTTTCAAGAATCTCGAATCGTCCAATATACTTAAGGCTCAGCTTACCCTTCATCCAAAACCTTATAATTCCCTTCATCCGTGCCACATTCAAGAATACGTGATTTCCTGTGTCAAACTCCAATTCTCGCCGACGAGTATCTGCATAACTCTTCTTCCTGCTCTGGGCTGTTCGGATCCTGTCTCTGATGAGTCTGACTTTATCTTGAGTCTATTGTATCAGCTCTAACCCCAAAATCTATCTCTCCCCAATCTCATCCCAGTATAACGGGGATTGACGCCTTATGCCATACAACGCCTCATACGGTGCCATTCCAATGCTGGCTTGGTAGTTATTGTTATAAGCAAACTCAACCAGTGGCAAATATTGCATCCAACGACCTCCAAAGTCCAGCACACATGCTCGTAGCATATCCTCTAGAATCTGTATCGTTCTCTTTGACTGCCTATCTATTTGAGGATGAAAAGTTGTGATGAACAACAACTGAGAACCCATGACCCTTTGCTGACTCTTCCAAAAATGAGATATGAACCGTGGGTCTTTGTTTAAAACTATGGACATTGGAACGCCATGGAGCCTAACTATCTATTGGATATATAACTCAGTCAATCTTTCCATGGAGTAGCTAACTATAAACGGCAAAAAGTAGGTAGTATTTGCCAATTGATCCACCACTACCCAAATAGCGTCCTGTTTATGCAATGCCGGCTGTAATCCTGTCATGAAATCCGTCACTATATGCTCTCACTTCCACTCAGGAATGTGGAGTGGCGGAAATGATCCCGCCGGCCTTTGATGATCATCTTTCACTTGCTGGCACATCAAACATTGATCCACAAACTGTGCTATCTCCCTCTTCATGTTGCTCCACCATAAGGACTCTTAAAAATCCCGGTACATTTTAGTACTACCTGGATGTACAGTATAAAGGGACCCATATGCTTCCTCCAGAATAACCTTCTTGATCTCAAGGTCGGTAGGAATGCATAACCTGGTACGGAACCTCAAGGCTCCATCATCTAAGATGCTGAACTCTGTTTCCTAACCATCATGTACCTTCCCCATAAGCTCTACTAGTTCTGCATCATTCCTCTCAGCTACTTTAATTCTCTCTTGTGGAGTTGGTTGCAAAACCAAGTCAACAATAAATGCCTGGTGATCGCCTTCTGCTAGCTCCACACCGAGCCTCTTTAGATCCATCTAGATCGGATGCTGAATTTCCACTACAGACATAGATGAATCCACTGATTTTCAGCTCAAAGCATTAGCGACCAAATTAGCCTTTCCCGCGTGGTAGCTGATAGTGCACTCGTAATCCTTTATTAGCTTCATCCATCTCCTCTACCTTATATTTAATTCCTTCTGTGTGAAGAAATATTTTAAACTTTTGTGGTCAGTAAATATCTCACACCTACCCCCATATAGATAGTGCCTCCAAATCTTCAGTGTGTAAACCACTGGTGCCAATTCTAGATCATGGGTAGGGTAGTTTTTCTTATATTCATTCATCTGTCGTGAGGCATAGGTTATCACTCTCCCTTGCTGCATCAACACGCATCTGAGCCATTTATATGACGCATCACTATAAATTATGAACCCCTCTTATCCTGAAGGAATCGTTAACATAGGCGTAGTGATGAGTCACTGTTTCAATTCCTAGAAGCTCTGCTATATTCACATTCATCAGACCACTCAAACTTCACTCCCTTCTTCGTCAATTTGATCAATGGGCCTAACAGTTTAGAAAAGCCCTTAACAAACCTACAGTAGTACCCAACCAATCCCAAGAAACTCCTGATCTCATGCACATTCTTTGGTCATACCTAGTCTACTACTACCTCAATCTTACTCAAATCAATAGAAATACCACCCCTGGATATAACGTGTCCAAGGAAGGTAATCTGTTCCAACCAGAACTCACACTTCTTGAGATTCACGTACAACTTCTTTTCTCTTAGCACCTGAAGCACTATCCTCAGATGTTCCTCATGCTCCACTAGGCTCTTCAAATACACCAATATATCATCAATAAATACTACCACAAACCGGTACAAGTACTGGTGAAAGACCTTGTTCATCAAATCCATAAAACACTGCAAGAGCATTCGTCAACCCAAATGACATGACCAAAAATTCATAATGGCCATACCGTGTTCTAAATGTCATCTTCAGAACATCTTCCGCCCTGACTTTCACTTTATGGTACACGGAGCATAAGTTTATCTTCGAAAAGATCTGTGTCCCTTGTAATTAATCAAACAAATCATCGATACGTGGGAGCGGTATTTATTCTTGATAGTTACTTTATTTATTTCCCTGTAGTCAATGCATAACCTCATCGACCCATCCTTCTCCTCACAAATAAAACCGGTGCTCCCCAGGGTGACACACTGGGCCGAATAAACCCTTTATCTAATAGTTCCTACAACTATTCTTTCAATTCTTTCAGCTCTGTCGGTGCCATTCTATACGGTGCCTTTGAAATCTGCAGTGTCCTCGAAACTAGATCAATAATGAACTCTACCTCACGATCAGGAGGTAGTCCCACAATCCTCATGGAATACATCACGAAAATCCCTATTTACTGGGATATCCTCCACCCTCAACTCCCCTTCTAATACTACCTTCACATAGGCTAAATATCCCTAATAGCCTTCTAATAGCAACCTACGTGCCTGAATAGCAGGTAGTAACTGAGGTGGGGTACGCACACGTGATCCCACGAACCTGTACTCCTATCCCTCTGGAGATCTGAGCAATATCTCTTTCTGATGGCAATCAATGCTAGCATAGTGGGCAGCTAGCCAATCCATTCCCAAGATTACCTCAAACCCATGCATATCTAAAACCACCAGATTAGCTGACAAAGACCTCTCCTAAATACCCACTGGACATTCCTTGAGTACCTTTCTGCATATCTCTTCAGCCCTAGTCGGCGTAGCAACAGACTGAATAATATCTAACTGCTGAGGTTCAAACCCACACAACTTCACATATTCTCAGGCGATAAAAGAATGAGTCACCCCAGAATCAAACAAGACAGTATCTTTAAATGACAATATTGAAACAGTACCTGTCACCACATCTCCTGCCACCTTAGCATCTCCCGGCGTTAGTGCATAAACTTGCGCCGGAGTAGTATTCCTCTATTGTCCACCTCAAGGTGCCTGAGAGCCTTCTCTATATAGTCGAGGAGCAGCCGCTACCGTTGGTGGTTCCTGACAGTTTCTCGTGATATTTCCAGGCTAGTGGCACTGATAAGAGCCAACCTCCCTCACTTGCCACTCGCGTAGGTGCCTCCTGAAACATCTGGGACAAGGAGGGGGCATCTGTCTGCCCTGTACTACTCGATCTCCTCCTCCCTGTTGTCGTCCCCCTCTTCTATCATATCTCCTCCATGGCTCTCGACTAGAACTTGCCTAAAAATCAAAAGGCACGGGTCTCTTCCTCCGGCTCTATGCTGCTGTGCTTCTCTGTAGGCCGCTCTCAATCACTACAACCCTATATACTATCTCTGAGAAGGTATGAGCTCGAAAACCTACCACTTGTTCATACAAGTTCTGCCTCATGCCCTCCTCAAACTTCCTTACCTTCCTCTCCTTATCTGGCACAAGATACGAGGTGAATCGAGACAACTCAATGAATCTCGTTACATACTGTTGCATCGTCAAAGGCCTATATGTCAGATATAGAAACTATGATGCCTCTGCACTCCTAACCGTAGCGGGAAAGTACCGCTCAAAGAAAATTTCCCTGAAGTGACTCCATGTCATTGCTATAGGGTCAGGCATCTGCTCCTCTAGTAATCTCACTGACCTCCACCAGCACTTTGCTTCCCCTGTCAATTTAATTATGGCAAATAACACCCTCTTCTTGTCTGTACATGAGACAACTTCCAGTATGTTTTCTATGTTTTGAACCTAGTTCTCTGCTACTAGTGGGTCCGCTCCTCCAAAAAAAGACGGGGGTCGCATATGCTTGAACTGCTCGATCGTGCAACTCCACCCCCTGAGCCCCTGGCCATCTCAGCCTTCACTTGCTGGGTGATGCTACACAATACTACTTCAGGGTCTCCACAACCCATACTGGAAGGTCCTACTCCATCACCTCCTGCATTCGTGTTACTGTTCCTCAGATCCATCCTGTAAAGAGACCAACTAATCTCAGCACACAATTACTATTACACAACCAATACATTGCTATAATTCATAAATTACTCTTCTAGGACCATTTATCTTAACATCCTTAATCTCCATTTAGGATTCAGTCCTACCACTCAAAAACAAGACCTAGCGATAGTATCTATGGTTTTCCTGAAATCGTCACCCCAAGAAAAATATAGAAACAACCTCGGTACTCCTGTCTCTAGGCCACAAAAAAGAATCCTAAATTCTCACCTCATCCTCTAACAACCACTAACTCACATTCCAATCTACCCATCTCCTATTTCCCTCGAAATCCACTCCTATACTATGGTATTGTATTCTGCTGTCTACTAAAGTCTACATAACCTAGCAATCTAAGCTCTAATACCAGACTATGACGCCCTGATTTTCGTACAAATTTATTTTTATAAAAAATAATAAATAAATATTCACAAATTGGCCACATCAACAACCCTATTACCATTCATATGACCCGACCCGCATTGGGTACCAGGTAAATAGTCATTTTATTTATACAACCTAATAGCAGAAGATAGTACATACTTAACAACTAGAATACAAAACCCAGAGTATCAACATACATCTATATATATATATACATTACCATCCTATATTCAAAAACAACTCAACTCTAGGGGAATTACACCTCCTCTAGTCCAAAAACTTACCTTGTGTGTCAAGATCTCAGCTCCCTAGGGTCTCGGAGCTCTATCGTCTGGCCTATCTTAGCTCCCTGAAAAATTTAGATAATTTAGGTGAGACACATCTCAATAAGAAGGAATAAATTATTTACAGTGTGTGGCCATATGAGTTCAGTTATAACACACTTTACTTTTCAAATCAACATTTCATCTGAGAAAAATACACTAATAAACATATTCTCATAATTATATAGATATACAATATAAAATTTTATAAGCTTTAAAATCATTTCTCAAATTCAATTATTTCCAACACATATTTACCCATAAAGTTCCTGAGAATATGGAAGATTACCCGCCCATACAAGTAGCATCCTTCTGCCTTAACATGTTATGCGCCCATTATGGCCACATCTGATACCTATCAGGGCACTCACCTTACTCAGTAAGCCCTTAGGCGGAGAGTTTCACTTCGCCTCAATTATTTATATTATTAACTCACAAAGATTCATTTCTCAATTTTATCATTTTCTATTTCTCATTTTCTTCTATTTATTTCATTTCTCATTTTAGCCCATTTTATCATTCTTTCACTTTTCATTTCCATTTTACTATCCGACTTATGAGTATCCTTGGTATCTAGTACCAACATTGCGTCTGTAACTCATGGTTACCCTGAAGATCTTTCTTTCTACACCATGGTTCCCCCTATAGTCAAGGTTGTGTGGCTTGAAGGCTGGATCTAACCGCGGTTGGCCGACCCAATTAGATCAAAATATCATATCACATATCTCGCGTCTGTAGTATGACTAGCCGGCCTATAGCCCTAATTCGGACTCAGGGGGCACAACAACTCTACAAAACAGCTCAATCGACTATCAAACCACACGCTCTAAGAGTCTGTTTGGTTGCACTATACCACTAGCAACGATATCGTGCTCAATATCACAACCCATCATTAAAGTTCCCACAACCATCCATCAGGGTTCACTACCACATACCCGCAATCATTATGCGGTATTGGCATTTCATCAGTCATATTTCAATGATCCCTTTGTAGCAGTTGTAATTGACAACGTTTACGTTTTCCCAATATTCACAGTCAGTATACCCAATTCTATAATTACATTTCAACTCAATATTCACAATACCATATTTACATTTCAGTATACCCATTTCAATATTCATGTTTTAACTATTCATATAGCAGCATTTACATTACAATATTCATATTTTCTCATTTTCACATTTCAATATTTACCTTACAGAATTCTTAAAACAATTTTTACATTTCCAATATTCACAATTTCAGAATTCCCCATCTCAATATACACATTTCAATCTCATAATAGTATATATAACCCATTTTGTGAATTTCCACACTTTTCAATAATACAAGTCATATTCTCATATTTCCCCATTTATCTTAGACAATAATTCTATAATCATATTTCACATTCCCAAAATATCACAATTTAATATTACTTAAATGCCACACAATTTATCTGATATTTATATCATAATAATTTGCAGACAAAATATCATATGCTCATTTTCACATATCAATTCAAGCAGTAACTCTAAAAATACTATTATAATTTATTCCCCTTATATGGCTTACTGAGAGTCTCATTAAAACCGAAATCCTACGCCCTTGGCGACCGAAACTCAAATCTTGCAATTCACATTTTCCATAGATTAATTAACTCATTTCCCAAAAAAAATACTCATATATTCTTCCCTAGGCTCCATATACCTTATGTTAACATTTAAACTAATATTTAACACCCTCACTTGATTTTCTAAACTATGTCCGCGGGGTCTCGAAATTACACCCGCGGCACTCACCCGGACCCTAAATTTCAAAAATCCTACTTCAACCTCAAATGCTCAATATTCTAGCATTTCTAAATCAACATTAATTAAATTACAATTAGCCACTTAATAACCCCCTTATCCCAAATTTGGGGTTATGCTTACAACGATTCCACGAGAAATCCGCTCCGTTAGACTTGTAGAGAATTATCCCTAGATTCTTGTGATAGTGTCCGATCGTCAATTGGGCTTAAATATTACAAGAAATTGAGGTAAAATGGGGAATTTAGCTTACCCCAGGAGATGCGCCTGCTTTGCTCCTACCACCAATCCGCTCCGATAAAAATGACAGCTACAGAAAATGGAGTCCAATGGTATCTTCTGATTTTCGATCGGGCGAGTATCCATCAAGAAAATGAGGAGAGGGAGAGAGAGCGAGGAGTGAGAGAGAGACTATGGGGGGGGGGGGCTCTTTCTTTGTGCAGCTTCTTCTTCAGACCTTCCTAAACGATTCAGATCCTTTAGGAAGGTATTATTAATTAATAATAATAATAATTTATTTAATTAATAAAAATAAAAATAAAATTATTTATTTATTTTTAATTTAATTTAATTTAAATTTAAATTTTTAATATTTGTAATTTTTTTTAAATCATTCCACTAATCTTGTATAGCCATTTTTGGGGTTATTATAACTCTTGGACGGTTGTTTGGGGTACCTAACTTGTGTGAAGGAACCACCACAAGATGAGTTGAAACTTGAAGATATCTGAGTGGTTAACAAATTTTCGAATGTATTCTTAGAAGACTTACTCGATTTACCTCTCGATCGTGAGGTGGAATTCGCTATCGAGTTGCTGCCAAGCAATGCGCTGATTTCTAAAGCTTCATACTAGATGGCTCCATTAGAACTTAAGGAGTTGAAGGAGCAGTTGCAGGAACTACTAGACAAGGGCTTTATTAGACCTAGTGTTTCACCTTGAGGAGCTCCAGTGTTGTTCGTAAAGAATAAATACGGGTCAATGAGAATGTGCATTGATTACTGCGAGATCAATAAGGTAATAGTGAAGAATCAATACCCATTCCCTCATATAGATGATCTATTTGACCAGCTGCAGGGAACATTGGTCTTTTCAAAGATCGATTTATAGTCAGGGTATCATCAGGTAAAAGTTAGAACCAAGGATGTTGCGATGACTTCTTTTTTAACCAAATACGGTCACTATGAATTTTTGGTCATGCCTTTTGGGCTGACTAACGCCCCGGTGGTATTTATGGACCCAATGAACAGGGTTTTCCATGAATACCTGGATCAGTTTGTAGTGGTATTCACCGATGATATTTTGGTATATTCTAAGAGTTCGAAAGAGCACGAAAACCATCTGGGATTGGTACTTCAGGTACTATGAGAAAAGAAGTTATATGCTAAGGTAAAGAAATGTGAGTTATCAGGTCGTGTTTCTAGGTCATGTTGTGTCGAACGATGGTATCTCAGTTGATCATGGTAAAATAGAAGCAATGGTTGACTGGGTGAAACTGAAGAGTGTGTAGGATGTTAGGAGTTTCCTAGGACTGGCTGAGTATTACCGGCAGTTTGTGGAAGGATTCTCTACGTTATCTAGCCCTCTAACACGATTGATGAGGAAAGGTGTGAGATTTTATTGGATCGACGAGTGCAAGCAAAGTTTCCAAGAGTTGAAACACCGACTGGTCACTACTTTGGTGTTAACCATCCCATCTGGGGACGATGGTTTTGTGATTTACAGTGACGCATTGTTGAAGGGGTTGGGATGTGTGCTGATGCAATAAGGGAAATTAATTGCTAATGCTTCTTGAAAACTCAAGGAGTATGAGAAGAATTACCTTACACATGATCTGGAGTTGGCGGCAGTAGAAGATCTGGAGACACTACTTGTATGGTGAACAGTGTGAGATCTTCACGGACCACAAGAGCCTCAAATACTTTTTCACGCATAAGGTGTTGAACATGAGGCAGAGGAGATGGCTGGAACTGATCAAGGACTAAGATTACACTATTAGTCATCACCCGGAGAAGGCTAATGTGGTAGTTGATGCGTTGAGCCAGAAGTTAGAGCACGTGTCAATATCTGCAGCAGTAGGTCAATATCATATCAAACGAGATTTGGAGAGTCTTGGCGTGGAGTTGGTGGATGGTAATCACCAAGCTTTCATTACTGGCTTAGTGATCCAACCGACCTTATTTGAGAGGATTAAAGCCACACATGCTAGTGATATAGAGTTTGTTGAGACTATGAAGAAAGTGTAGCAAGGGTTAGCTACAAATTTTAACATCTCTAAGGGATGTGTGCTGAGGTTTGGGACCAGACTGTGTGTTCCAAATGACGAGGGGATAAGGAGGATGATTATGGAAAAGGCACATCATTCTTTGTATACAGTACATCAGGGTAGTACGAAGATGTATCGGGATTTGAGCGAATCTTTATGGTGGAGTGGCATGAAAAGGGAGATAACTCGATTCGTTGAGCAATGTCTGATGTGTTAGTAGGTGAAAGCTGAATATCAGAGTGGAAATGGAAGCACATCTCCATGGACTTTTTTATCGGATTGCCACCAGCGTTTCACGAGTAGAACGCAATCTGGGTAATCATGGACCAGTTGACTAAATCTGCTCATTTTATTCTGATGAAGGTTAACTACCCATTAAGTAGGCTAGTGGATTTGTACGTGCAGGAGATAGTTAGAATGCACGGGGTGCCGGTATCCATTGTTTCAAATCGAGACCCAAGGTTTACTTCTCAATTCTAGAAGAGCTTGTAGGAAGCACTGGGGACAAAGCTTAATTTTAGTACAAAATTCCACCCCCAGACTGATGGACAGTTAGAGAGGGCGATACAGATCTTGGAGGATATGTTACAGGCTTGCATGTTAGATTTCAATGGTACTTTGATTTAGTTTCTACCGTTAGTGGAATTTGCCTATAACAATAACTTCTAGGCTAATATCGAGATGGCACCGTTCGAGGCATTGTATGATTGGAGGTGTCGGTCTCCTATGTATTGGGATGAGGTTGGTGAACGGCAAGTATTGGGCCCGAACTCGTATGGCAGGCTTTTGAGAAGGTCAGATTTATCAAGGATAGGATTAAATCAGCTCAGAGTCAGTAGAAGAGTTACGCGAATGTTCGCCCCCTTGAGTTGGAATTCGAGGTAGGGGTGAGAATCGCTCCGATGAAAGGGGTGATGAGATTCTGGAAGAAGGGCAAGCTGAGCCCGAGATATATCAGACCATTTGAGGTATTGGAACGAGTGGGTCCGGTGGCCTACAGGATCGCACTACCCCTAGCGCTCTTGAGGATCCAGATGAGTTCCACGTATCCATGTTAAGAAGGTACGTTCCGAATCCGTCGCATGTGATTAGTTACGAATCCTTAGAGATTGGGGATGCCTTGGCGTATGAAGAGATACCCATTCAAATTCTGGACCGTAAAGTTCAGAAGCTGCGTACCAAGAAGATACCATTAGTGGAGGTACTGTGGTAGAATCATGCGGTTGAGGAAGCTTCTTGGGAGTTAGAGACAGAAATACGACGAAAATATTCATAGTTGTTTTGAGTAGTAGCTTGGTAGCAGGATCGGTGTGGGTATGTATGTATGTAATATTCTACTACTGTAGTAACATTGTGTCATTAGTCTTTGGGAGAGTTATGTAATATTTTGAGCTCCCGAGATGGTATGTGTGTAACCACGATATTCTCCCTCCATAAGTGAGGGTATATATGAATTTGGGATGGGGCTGCTATGTTGGTGGCTGCCGACTCTTTTTAGAGTCAGGTATGCATTTGGGTATGTTGTTGAGCTGGTAAATAAGAGATTACAAATTTCGAGGATGAAATTTTCGTAAGAAAGGGGAGGTTGTAAGAACCCGACCCGAGATAGGTGTATTAAATAAATAAGAAAAGAGAAGAAAAAATTTAAAAGGGTAAAACTCAGCAGGGCTTGTTGACGAGGCTTCTTTTCTCGTCGACGAAGTCTTTTGTGCAACTCGCCGATGAGGTTTAGTGACTTGTCAATGAGGAGATACCAAGAGATTTTGGAAAATTCTAAAATCTCAGGCTCTTCAACGAGGCCACCTTGGCATCAATGAACTTTCTTCTGCGGCCTGTTGACGAGGACGTCGTCTAGTCGACAAGTCTGGCCGAGTCAGAGGTCTATAAGTTGAATTTTCCATTGCTTCATGGTTAAGAAATCTAAATCCACTCTCTCTCTCTAGAACTCGAACACACACACACACACACACACTCTCTCTCTCTCTCTCTCTCTCTTTCTCTCTCTAGGATTTCAGGTCGTTTGTTGCCAAAATTAACGATCCTACATTGCTACATGGATTAGGAGGAGAATCTCTTCGAGGATAGTAGATTGAAATTTTGTTTCTAGGATTTTTGGGTTTTGACCCAAAATCGAGGTAAGGGTCCGATTTCGTTTTTGTTTCAGTATATATGTAGTAGTGTTGACCTTATAGGTCACGTCCGGTTTTAATAATGACAAATACATGTTGTATTTTATGGGTGCTTGAGGATATGTGCAGGTATGCAGTTGGCAAGTCAAAATCAAATGGCACAAGGACTAAAAGTTGAAAGACCTGAAGACCCTGAAAAGTATTTAATGTTGTATTGTAATTTATATATTTATCATTTTGAGTTTGTAATAGTAAGATAGGAAAATGGTCTGTAATAATTAATGCCTTACTTGCATGGTAGGATGGGTAAGCTCATGACCATAGACTAACCTTAGGGTACTCCCTAGGACACTAACTCATTCATATATATGTTTGGTCATTTGATTAGGATGTTTGCACAAATTGAAAAGAATCGAAATGTATGAAAATTACATGTTTGGTCGACCGTACTTGTTAGTACAAAATCCTCCTGGTTGACCAAACCGGTGCCAAGTCAATAGATTGACCATAACCCATTCGATCGAACTTGCCTAGTTCATTTACACCCAGTCGACCGAACTCCCTAGGAGTCAACTTTTTGACCACCTGATCGATCAAACCCAAAATGTAAACCAACTACCTGGTCGACCGAGTTCCCACGTGTGGAACTCAATGGTCTGGTCGATTGAACTATCTAGTTCAAATGGTTCCCGGTCGACCGAACCACGCTAAATGAAAAATCGCCCTTGGACTTACAAGTTCGGTCGACCGAACTTATAGTTCATTCAATGTCCGATCGACCGAACTTTAAGCAACTCGGTCAACCAAACTCGTCTCGATCGACTGGTGCTCTTGGGTTGTCCCATATTTTTTACCGCGATTAACTTTTTTAAAAGGGGTTAATTATGCTAAAATGTTTTTAAATAATTATAATAATTCCCAATGTGTCCCTAATGGTTATATTTTTGGGGAATTCTATATATACCCCTTCACTTGAAAAAATTAGCATGAGATTAGCAAAACAATTAGTAAATATCATCTGATTCTTAAAAGCTCTATGTCTCACATTTAAACTTCATTTCTTCATTCTTACTCATCCTTATTGCAAACCTTACCAAGTAAAAGTGTCATTGTGAGTTTCTAGTTTAGCTTACACTCTCGTTAGTTCTAGTTGTTTGATATCTTTTTTTATATACGAGACTAAGCTTGAGTTTTTTCTAGGAGACTTCATTAATAAGTCTTCTGTAGGAAAACTTCGTAGAGCTTGTGAGTTTTACATTATCGTTGCAATACTCAAGAGTTTGTATTGCTTTTTGTTTTTGAAATAAATTTTTACAAACTATTTTCAAATATTTCGTGTGATTTACTTTGAGAAATATTTTTTTGAGATATTTGTGCATACTCAAAAAGATCTTTGTTGAAATATCTTTTGATTGATTTTATCTTATTGAACACAAAAATCAATCGTTTTATAAATTAAATTTGAATATCTCTTGTGGTTTATATTGAGAAAAATTATTTGTTGAAATATTTGAAGTGTGCTTGTGATCTTTGTTTGTGCATTGTGATTGAAATCATTATTTGACACAAAAATCATATCATTTACACTCTCACGCACTGATTATAGTATTTGCATAGATATTTGAGAGTAGACACTTAAACTATACTGAACTTATCAAATCCTATCTTTTGGTAATGTATTAATTATACTGTACGTATTGGGTACATATCTGCTTTACATGAAAAAATAATCACTGTACCATATGATTGAGAAATTACTGTTGTATTTCCAGGTGTGGCTTGAGGGGGCTGTAATCCAGCCCGGAAAGATTGTGTTGGTTAAGGTCAGCCCTATGTTAATTGAGCTGGTTGTAAAGGTTGAGGTCAGCCCTGTGCTAATTGACCTAATTGTTTAGATGCTGCTCCACCTGTTAAGTGAGCCTATAGTGGTAATCATTGTGCTTGTTAGTTAAGGCGGGGACGTAGGTACTTGGGCCGAACCTCGATAACATATTGCATGTATCATTTACTTTTTCTGCACTTTACTTTACTGCACGTGTATGTTTATTTATTGATTGCATAGACTGACCCTAGGTTGTTTAATACTGTTGTTAAACCGATTAACCTAGGCCATAATTTTTTAAATAGCAATTCGTCCACCCTCTTGGGATTGCACCAAAGGTAATAAGTAGTAAGAATTATAGTGAAATATAGATTTTTTATGTTTAGGTTTTGGTACCTCGGTTCGTAGTTTTTGAGCCGTAGAGTTCATTTTTTGGTTTTCGGTTTAAGGTAAGGGGATTCTATTTATATCAGTTATTTTTTAAATCAAAATTGATAAATATGTAGTTTATGATTGTATGTATGATTTGACTACTTATTTGGGAAAATCTATTAGGTGAAAATACAGGATTTTTGGGTTACTGTTTTGGGAGAATTTGGGGGTTTCGGGTATCATCTCTATTTTTGTTAGAATATCGTATGTTGTATAAAATTGTGATATTGAGATGACCGTACCTATATTTGTAGTAAATTGTATTCTCGAAATGAAAACGATATGATTTGTTGTATACCAAATAAGTGTGGAATGAACTATTGTATTTTAAATGTTCCAAGTTTGTAAAAAAGCTATGACGGCTAATTACCATAAGCTGAGAGGTATAGGAACATAAGTTCCAAAATTGTTCCAGGTTTTGTGAAATTTTCCACGTATCGACTAATTACCGTGGGCAAACGCCATGTCTCAACTAAATACTGTGGGCGAGAGTGTCTGACTCTATATTTGAGGGTGTGAAATATCACATGTTTGTTCCGGTTGGTCACCGATGGGTGTGAGTGGACACCGTATTAGCAACGATATTGCTGTGAGGCTTTAGTTATTGCAGGGCATTGGGTGCTTAAGTGTGACGACACTGACCGTATGTTTGGTATCGTATGTACTAGAACTGGATTGTAAAAATACTGGAACTGTATTATGTTATGTTTTATGTCGAAATAACACTTGTATGTCATATACTGATATAACCTGTTTTCTTCCTTACAAAGAGGTGTCTCACCCCGAATATACAAATATTTTTCGAGTCCTTCGAGTAGCTAAAACTAGCATCCTAGCGTTCAGGAGCATGGTTGTCGGTTATCCACGTATAGTACTTGTGTAAGTACAAATTTTGTAACCGGGTTGTTAGTGTTGGGTTTTGTAGACACCCGGGGTATGTAAGGTGTTTTGGAGCGTAGACTGTAGTTATGTATAGACTCTAGTATGATACGTTTTATGTATTAGAAAGAACCGTTTTGCTGCGAACTTGATGTGTATGTTTGTGTATGTGAATGTGTATAAGGTACGTGTATCCCACAGGATCGGTCCCTCATTCAGTGTAGTATTATGTATGTTTTAAATGATACAAAGACAAGTTAGGTTACTAAATTCACACTTGGAGTTCATCTGCGAGTTCGGGGCGTGACAGAGAGAGCCCTTTTATGAGACAATAAGGATAGTACATAATTTATGGTGGTTGAAAACGAAAGGACATAATTTATGGATGTGGAAAATGAAAGGGTAATAGCCCAATTTTTATGATTTTAAACTAATTTTGTGTCCATTTTAATTACTCACACAGAAATTACCATGTACAAGCTTTTCTTCCAAAATCGACTAATTTTGGATTAAAATTTATCTGGTCAAACCACCAAAAAATTCATGTCACATTTTGAACAATTTATTAATTAGACTTTTGAATTTTAAATGACCTTATAGATATTTTTGCGTTAAAGAGATAATTATTAATTAAAACTGGCTAAATTTTGAATAAATGCTAGATTTTGTCAATGATGATTTAGGTGGGTCCAATTAATTATTAATTTATGTATTTAATACATCTTTCTCTCGCCCTCTCCGTATCTCTCTCTTTCACACACAGCAAAACAACCACCCACCCCCCCCCCCCCCCCCCCCCCCCCCCCCCCCCCTCCCCTCTTTTCTTTCCCCAAAAGCATTTAAACAAGATAACCTTGGGAAAGACCATACATGCAAACATCAAGGTAATCATGCTTAACAATTCTCATCACTGCCTCTTGATCCTATACTCCTGCTTCATCTCCATCTTCGCATGCTTTGCAAATAGCCAACTCGATCGTCACTCTCTATTCTCCATCTTCCTCAACTTCTCTCCTCCTCCAGCGACTCCCTTAAACTGGTCAATATCCAATACCATTGACTACTGTCTCTGGGAAGGCATTGCTTGCGATCCAAATGGTAGAGTCACCCATCTATGGCTGCCATCCAGAGGCCTCACCGGTACTGTCTCTCCCTCTTTAACAAATCTCACCCATCTCTCTCACCTTAATCTCTCACACAATTCCCTCACTGGACCTCTCCCAAACGGATTCTTTTCTGCTTTCCCTCAACTTCAAGTCCTGGACCTTAGCTTCAATAGTCTGCATGGAGAATTGTCAAACACCTTGCCCATTTCTCTCCGGACACTGGACTTATCCAGCAACCGATTTCATGCTTCAATCCCATCTTCATTTCTCCAACAAGCATGGAACTTGGTAAATCTTAATGTCAGCAACAATAGTTTCACCGGCACTATTCCATCCTCTGCTTGTGCTATTTCCAGCCTCATTAGGATTTTGGATTTCTCCCTCAATAATTTCGTCGGAGAGATTCCTCATGGGCTCGGGGAATGTTCAGAATTGGAGATCTTTCGAGCTGGTTTCAACTCCCTCTCCGGGCCAATTCCGGGTGATATTTATCAAGTAAAGACCCTACAAGAAATCAACTTAGCTTCAAATAGTCTCTCAGGACCAATTGATAACAACATCATTAACCTCACCACCCTTGATCTCTCCTCCAATGAATTGAGTGGCAACCTCCCTCCGGACATAGGAAAGCTCACAAAATTGGAAAACTTCGCGCCAAATAAACGAGTTGAGTGGCAGAATACCCACTTCCTTGATGAATTGCACACATCTTAGAGAATTGAACTTAGGGTTCAACTCATTTGGAGGAGATATTTCCGCCCTAAATTTCTCCCGACTTCGGCAACTTACCTTAATCGACCTCGGCGAAAATAAGTTGTTTGGTCAATTTCCCATTACCCTTTACTCTTGCAAGTCCTTGGATGCAATCAAACTAGCTCGCAACAAAATAGAAGGACAAATTTCACCAGATATGCTTACTCTACAATCTATCTCATTCCTTTCACTTTCTGATAATAGGTTCAGCAACCCTCCGGGGCGATAAGAATCCTTATGGGTTGCAAGAATCTCAGTGTCCTCCTCCTCACGAAGAATTTCCTGGGTGAATCAATACCGGACGGCGATGACGCAGTAGACTCGTGTACTAATTGTTTTGAAAATCTCAGATTTCTAAGCCTAACGGATTGCCTACTTGTCGGTCAAATACCCAAGTGGATAGGGAAACTGAAGAAGGTAGAGGCTTATATCTCTCTATGAATCAACTAACGGGCTCCATTCCTGGATGGTTAGGGAATTTGCCCAACCTTTTCTTGTTGGATTTGTCCCACAATTTCCTTACTGGAGAATTTCCTAAGGAACTTTGCAGCTTGCCAGCATTAACATCTAATGTAACTCGAGTAGATCGTACGAGTCTAGAAATTCCAATATTCTTTATTGCAAACAACGATAGTGCCACTGCAAACAATACCCGCAGTAGACAATACAACAAACTCTCCAATCTCCCAAGAGCAATAATTTTACATAAAAATAGAATTAGTGGGAGAATCCCAGCTGAGATTGGGCAACTAAAAGTTTTGGGTCTTTTGGATCTTGCACAGAACAGCCTCTATGGAAAAATCCCAGATCAAATATCCAATCTTCGAAACTTGGAAATATTGTACTTATCCGGAAACCATCTTTCTGGAAAAATCCCACAATCACTGGCCAACCTCAATTTCTTGTCTCACTTTAATGTTTCATACAATAATCTTCAAGGACTGATACCAGCAGGTGCTCAACTTCAAAGCTTTGGGACTTCAGCATATGAGGGTAATCCAGAGTTGTGTGGGCCACCACTTCCTAACCCCTGTCAAGTTCCTGATGTCACCAATGAACACAAGGGCATTCAATATGGTAAGGAGGATGGAGATGATAGATTTTGGTTATATTTGAGCATATGTCTTGGATACATTATTGGGTTTTTCAGTGTCTTCTGCACTTTTTTGTTCAACACTTTCTGGGGGGATGCTTATTAATTTTCAATTCTTGAAAAATAACAAAGATCAAATCTATGAGGTCCATGCAGTTTGTACTACAAGAAATTTGAAGGGCATTGCAGCTAGCTAGCTATATTGTAATATGTTTCAACTTTCATTTCCTCTCTCTCTCTCTCTCTCTCTCTCTCTCTCTCTCTCTCTATGTGCTATATATAACATAATGGACTGTTTTAATGCAAGAAATCTTTTTGGTTTCTTAACTGAAGATCCTCACTCTTCATGCATGGAATGGCTAATATTGAAATCCCACTTTTGTTGTATATTAAAGCAAACTGTTGTACTTGTATAGATTAGTGGAAATATTTATCTCTGGCTAATTAGATGCGTCGGGGAGAGCCTCATTATGTAGTTGGCGGAGACTTTTTTTTTTTTTTAATACTGCCAAAGTTCATTTGGACACTCGACTAATTCATCGGGATAGTATGTCCACCCTTCTATCCTTCACTTAATTAAATATCAAGATATATCTCAAAAGAAAAGTCTAACCTGCAAAACTCAAACCCTAAAATATAACTAAGAGAATTTTGAGTTTACTTCCTAAAGCCCCCCTTTCAAGTTAGATTTTGAATTTAATGACCTAAAACACCATTTATCATATGTATCCATGGTAGATGCCTATCATAGAAGGACCTATCCTTTTTCTTTTTCTTTTTCCATTTAAATAACATAAAACTAGCTCTACACCAAAATGAAACTAAAGTTGTCAATTTGTTTAATGGTTATATTATCATTTAGGAAAAATAGTCTTGGACCCAACTTTGATGAGATATTGTATATTTTATTCTATTAATCTCATGAGTTTGCAGTATAAAAGCCACTTCACATAGTTGTAATCGAAACCATGCTTATAAGCCCATAATTTTCCTAGTATATATCCAATATGGGACGATGTAATTCTCTCCGATCTAATCTTTAAGGTCCTTGTCAGAGTGCTCTTGTGCAGCTTAGGAAGGGTCTCATATAATAGTACTCTCGGGATGACCTTGATACTAAACGTAATGGTTTTAGACCCAATTCCAATAAGGCATCATCCACTTTGGGTCACTAACCTCATGAATCTGTCTTATAAAAAGCTCAAGATTCTCTAGTACACATTAAATGTGGGATGGTAACAAATAATTAATTTTTTGGCAAATGTCTTGTCATTTAGGGAAGAAATTATTAATAAAAAAAATACTACCCTACTAATAGCAATAATATGACAAAAATATTAGGCTTTGTTAGTTTAAATATTTCAAGTTTCTATCTTTTTCTTTTCTTTTCTTTCAATTCTAAGTTCATGGCAGTGCCTCATTAGATGATGGGAGGTTGTTTCAATTCTTGTTTTTTTTTTTTTTTGTTTGGTCAATTGAAACATATACCCCTTTCTATTTTTTCTAAGATTTGACCATAAACCTACAACATAAAAGTAATAACCTTTGCCCGTAGAGAACAAAGAAAAGTTTTAATCCTAAACAAAAGAAAGAGAAACAATTATTGTTTTAATTTTAATTTTATTTAATAATGCTCACTATTTTTGTAAGTTGCTTCCAAGAAGTAATAATAATGAGATGTTTTACTAAAATTCTAGCATGCAATTAGTTGAATTGTATCCCATATTTAAAAGAGGTGTTTAGGAGAAGATTTCACTTGGAGGGTTAGAAGCCACAAGGCATAAAAATATACACACACGCGTGCGCACATCCTAATTAGTAATATAGTAATATGTCATATTTTGTGCACACTTATAAGGGGTAATCTTAAGTTATATTTAATTAATTTATAATATAAAGTTTATTTCATATAAACTAATATTATATATATCATAATTATGTTTATAAATTAAAGTAAAAATATTTTAAAAAATTTTAGGAGTTCAATTTTCTTTGACTACAAAGTATGTGCAATACATGTACAAGAATAAAATAAAAAAATAATATAAAAATGGCACAAAAGGACTACATATTAAATAACATATATTATATAATATTACATTTAAGAATATGGTGTATGAAAAATATATAATAACATTGTTTGTATAAAACCAAACAAAAAATGAATAATTGAATACAAATTAACCATATCCATTCTTTTTAATTTTGTAAATATTCCTAATACTTTTTATGGGCACGTGCGTTGCACGTAGTACATATTGTATATATTACAAATAGTAAATAATATTTTCTTAGGTAAGAATAACCAAACTCTTTATAAATTGTCTAATATTATTAGTATTACTACAATAAGATGCAAATTTCAACTTTTGATAATAATAATTTATGTTATAAAATGAAATTTTATAGCCTCTATGATTAAAGGGCTATTATCAAAGGAATTCTTGTAACCCCAAGTTTGACTTGGAGAGTATAAGTATGTAGTAACCCGGCTAATTATAGAAATTAAATAATAAAGAAAGGAGGAAGAAAAGGAAATTTTAAGGGGGACTCAGTAGGGTTTCGTTAATGAACAATCTTCTTGAGCTTGTCAACGTAAACGCGTGTCTCATCAACAAGAATTTACCGAGGCGCTGATTTCAAAACCTAAATTTCGTCGTCAAGAGTCATGTGTTCGTCGATGAACCTCCTTCTTGATCTCGTTGATCAGGTGTCATGGAATTCGGGCTTCAGTGAGAGAAATTCATTTTCCCTCTTTTCTTTCTCTCTCTAACTCGATTCTCTCTCCTTCTCTCTACGATTCTCACCCCGTTTCGACGATCAGAAGTTACCACGTTGATCATTGAGAGATTCTCTACAAGTCTGCCGGAACAAATTGTCAATTAGGGCAACTTGGACACCATCCCAAAGTCATGGTAAGTGGATTATTTAGGTATTTTCAGTATTAGCAGGCTTATTTGAGTCCAAATTTTGTATTATATGAGAGTACACTGGTGTATTGTGGAGTAAAATTAGGATGTTATGTTTTTAGGGTTAAGGTATTTTTGGGACCCTGCAAGCATGGGTTGAGGACCCTAGCAGATATTTTCCAAGAGCTTAGGTAAATTATAGTTTAAAAAATTACGGATATGCAGGTTCAGGAAATATGAGTGAGATGATCTTCTGGGGAATTCAGTGATTTACTGAGGAATTGGTATATATGTATTATTTCAGGATTTTGAGGATAGTACATTGAGGGCGTGAGAGTGGAATTGGAGGCAAGCCTCCCAGTTAGTTAGGTAAAGGAAATAGGCTATGCTAATAAATTCAAGAATTTTATTAGTAAATTATAGAAATTGTTTATAGAGTATAAATTATATAGATTTTAGAGCACTAGTATTATTTGGTTATTGTGTGGCATGAGTAAATATTAGTATAGTACAAAAGATAAATAGTTTTCAAAATGTTATGATTTAAAGTAAATATGTATCGGAGTATGCTTTAATAGATTTTACAGAAGTATGACTTGCAGTATATATATATATATATACAGACAGATATATTTTATAGTATTAACAAAATACCATGATTTCCAGAATTTCAAAACCATAACACTCAAATAATTCAGTTTATTCAGTTAGAAATTATAGTTCAGTATTACAATTATTTCAATTCAGATATTATAGTATTAATTACAACTCAAGTATTACAATTATTTCAGTTCAGATATTATAGTATTAATTACAGCTCAAGTATTATAGTTATTTCAGTTCAGATATTATAGTATTTTCATATCAGATTTACAGTGTTACGGTTATTTTGGAATCATGATGAAAACAATAGGATATCTATAGAAATAGTATATACAGTATCAGACACTAATGAATCAAGTTATGTTCAGTTAGCAGAGTACAATACCATTACTAGTATAAATCAAAGTGCAACCACACATCTTAGATAGCGTGTGGATGATTTCCGTTAACCATGCTTGGAGGGACTGCAGACTCCCCATAAGACTGGGTTGAGGTGGCCAGTTTGACGAGGTAGTTACCAACTACCGTGCCTAGGAGTGGTTGCAGATTGACTGGGCTGAGGATTGGTAGAGTACAATTGACTTATCTGGTGGGCCAACCAATACTAAGTTGCGCTTATGGGCCGCACAACCCTGTCATGAGGGGTTAAATCATGACGTGTAGTTTTCCAGGATATGAACATAGTTATTTTTACGTATACAGAATTACAGAATTGCAGTGGATATATTATGATACTAGAAGTACGAATAAGTAAAAAACTCACATATTACAGATATATTTTAAACTATGATAGATGTGAACTACATGATGTTTTACCAGTTGTTCCAGTTTCAGATATTTATCAGTATAGTATTTTTGTAGCTCAATTGCCACATACTAATAATAACATATCTCCTTTTACTAAACGTTGTCTCATCCCAGTGATTTAACATTTTTCAGGTGATCCAATTAGATGAGTAAATCAGGCTCATAGATAGAGAGATCTTTTGTACTGTCCTATTTATAAGGTAAGTGTAACGATCCAAAAAATAATGATATTTAAATAATAAAGAGGGATAGAAATGGAAACAGTAACAGAAGGAGGCAACCGACTTAGTCGACAAACGTTTCACGTTCGTCGATGATGTTGCATTTTGGAATGTAATAACCAAAAAAATTTTGTAGGGCCTTATCGACAAATACAGAGTATTCGTTGACGAGGGTACATGAGGACCTCGTTGACGAGGTAGCATTTCGTCGGCGAGAAAATAATGAACCACCATTTTTTGAATTCTTAATTTCGTCGACAAGGAGATGGCATTTGTCAACGAACCTCCTTTTGGACCTCGTTGACGAGATGACGTGGCTCGTCGACGAAGGCTGCAATATAAATAGCTCTAAATTGAGTTTAATCACAAAACTTCAACGAAAATCTTCCTCTCTCTCTCTCTCTCTCTCTCTCTCTCTCTCTCTCTCTCTCTCTCTCTCTCTCTCTTCTTCCATTTCTCTTCTATTTCGGCCCTGTTAGTCGCCAGATCGATGATCTGAGGCCACCACGATGCTCCTGGCACAATTCTCTTCAAGTCTGCTAGGGTGGATCATTGGTGGGATCAAGTCGAATTTCTTCTCAGGTTCAGGGTAAGATCTTTTATTTGAAATTAGGCTTTCCAACAGTTGTAAGAAATGAAATAGACAGAGAAATAATGATGTTTTGTTCTGGTGAATGTTGTTTTCAGGGAGTTGAGTGGAAACCTTGCGGGTGTAGGATAGATATTCAGTAGGAGTTTTCTGGTAGTCAAGTTAAAGAAATATGCTATGCTAGGAAACCCTTTAACGATTTCAGTACGAACTGTATGTTTTTATCAAATTATATATATATATATATATATATATATATATATATTTACAGTTTCCAAAAAACCTGATAATATTAATATTTTTTTGTATGGCCTGAGTTGATAACATAACAGTACTATATTTATAAAATTTATGAATACCATGTTTATAGTTATTAATATAAATACCATGATATTTGCATGTTTATAGAATGATGAGTTTTTCAGTGTATAATACTCAGAAATATGCATTTTCAGTAATTTCAGAATAACATGTTTATCAGTACATAATGCCATGATATACAGATATTCAGACAGCAGTTTAGTTATACAAAAATAAGATTTTCAATTAGTTTATTTAGAATTTCAGATAAATTCTATGTGGTTATGGTTATTTTTGAAACCACAGTAAAAATAGTATATTACAAATATCAGTTACCTGTATAGTATCAGACCCTAATGGATCAGAAAGCAAAGCACAGTACCGTAGCTACAGATATTCAGTTCAGAGTGCAACAACTTTACTCAAACAGTAAGTGGTATGAGGTCGATCGTGTGGTGACCCGGAGAATAATAGCATTTAAATGATAATGAGGGAGAGAAATGGAAAAAGAAACAGCAAGAAACAGTAGGCTTTGTCGACGAATGTAGGATTTCGTCAACGGATGTCTTCAGGATCTCATCGATGAGGTCCCGTTTCTTCAACAAGAAAATACCGAGCAACGAATTTGGGCTACTATGAATTTCGTCAACAAAGGATGAGGTTCGTTAACAAATTTACTGAACGACTCATTGACGAGGTGACGTGTCTCGTCAAAGAATCTGGCCCTATAAGTAGTGAAAAATCGTATTTTTATCACATTTTCAGGCTTCTTTCTCTCTCCTCTCTCTCTCCTATGGACTCTCTCCCTTCTCTCTTTGATTTTGGCCCTGCCGGCCGCTGGATTGACGATCTGAAGCCACCACGACGCTCCTGGCAAAGTTCTCTGCAAGTCTGCTGAGGCGGATCGTTGGTGAAATAAAGTTGGATTTCATCCCAAATTTAGGGTAAGGCATTTTAGTCTATTTTTGGTCTTATGAAAGTTATAGGAAATGATGTAGGCAAAGAAATACTAATATTCTGTTTTGAAAAATGTTGTTTTCAGGGTGTTATGTAGGAGGCTCTGCGGGTGTTAGGCTAGTAAACCATAGGGGCTTTTCAGTAGTCAGGTAAGGGAAATATGCTATGCTAGGAAATTTCTGAAATATTATACAGTTTATTAAATAATGAAAATTATGTATTAAAGTATGGTGTGACTTGAGAATATGAATATAGTACGGAGATATGTTTTACGAATTCTAGTACCATGATTTTATAAATTTTAGTACCATGATTATACGAATTCTAGTACCATGATTATACGAATTCTAGTACCATGATTATACGAATTTCAGTACCATGATTATATGAATTTTAGTACCATGATTATACGAATTCCAATACTATGATTATGCAGTTATCAGTGTTATGATTATACAGTCCTCAGTATTATGACGTATGAATTATAGTTACAGTTTATGCTGCATCATGGTTATTACAGTTATTTTAGAATCATGGTAAATTAGATAGTGGTATATAGAGATATATTATACAATATCAGACTCTGTTGGACTATGCAGTTACAGAGCACGGTACCGTTGCTACAGATATTTATGTTATGAGTGCAACCACCTATTTAGATAATACGTGGTAGAAGGTTGATCACCTAGGCCCTTGACGTGGACAGGCTCCCCATCAGATATGCGTTGAGGTGGGCAGATCAGAACAATGGAGTATAGTGATTTACCCTGATCGACCAGCCAGTGTAGATCCGGGCTGCACAACCTTGTCATAAGGGGTTAAATCATGACACACAGTTATCCACAGGGAAAGTTTTTAGTTGCTATTACATATATACAAATTTACAAAAACAGGGAACATACTTATGTACACTAGAAGTATTTTAAATAGTAACCTATAATATTGTTATGTTAAACAACATGGAAAAGGTGGTGGATTTTATCACTTGTACTGTATTTACATATTCAGTTAGATATGATTATATGAAAACAGATTTTCATAATTGTGTAGCTCATTTGCCACACACTAGTAATAGCATATTTCGTCTTACTGAGTGTTGGCTCATCTCAGTGTTGAATCATTTTTTAGGTGATCTAGGTAGGCGAGTAGACTAGACTCGCAGATAGAGGGGCTTCAGTAGTGCCCTGTCAGTGAAGTGAGTATTGTGGAGGATTTTTGTATATCCCAGCATAGTTGAGGGTATTTTCAGGAACAAATATATGTGTATATTTTGGGAAACATGTTAGTACTCTAGTATTGTATATACATTTACATATGGTTATGTTTATTTGATTTCGGCTTCTCGCTACTTAGGTTAATGATTGGGTTTACCCCAGTATGGTATCAGAGCATGTAGATTATCATAGTATAAAAAAAAAAAAAAAAAAAAAACCCAGTTTATTAAGCAGGTCGTTACAGTTTGGTATCAGAGGAAAGGGCTAGTTACCCCGATCCCTGAGAACTCTCGCTTATGAATGATTGTGGCGAAATAAGACTCTTCACCAGGGGGCTTGCTGAATTGAGGGACGGCGATACGTAATGCCTCAATCTCAATGAGTGCTCTCATAGGTACCCGTTGTTGCCACGGGCGCAAGGCCCACAAGGTTAAGTGACAACGCTCGAAAGGGGGACGCTATAGATCGTGCCCACGTCGGGCCAGGCTCTCCATCAGATATGGATTGAGGGGACCGATCAAACTATCAGAGTTCAGTTGACTTACCCTGGTCGGCCAGCTAGGATAGGTCTTGCTTTCGGGCTGCACAACCCTGCCATGAGGGGTTAAATCATGACGTACAGCCATCCAGGGAAATTTCTCAGATATTATAAGTACTATCAGACTTTCAGGAATAGTAGTATTAATATGAAAAGTAATTTCATATAGATTGGCATGTTAAGTTATGTAGTTAATGGTATTATTATACGTTATGTAATATCAACATTTTCAGATTTAATTAATCATACTATTCTTGAATCAGATTATTTCCACCAAACTATAGCTCAGTGGCCACATACTAGTAATTTCATGTTTCGTCTTACTGAGCGTTGGCTCATCCAAGTGTTGAATTGTTTTTCAAGTGAACCAGTTAGGCGAGTGGAGCAGGCTCGCAGGTAGAGGGGTTGTTGTACTGCCCTTTTTGAGAGTGAGTATTATTTTTGGGTGGCATGTTTTGTAAACCCTTGGTATCAATAAGGGTAGTTTTGAGAGAACGGTAATGTTTGTATATTGTCGGATGATTTGACACTCTGGTATTGTATTATGTGTGGATTTATTTTATATGATTAGCCTTCCGCTGTTTAGGTTAATGATTGGATTTAAAACTAGGGAAAAAGATTTATTTTATTAGCAGGACGTTGCAATTTGGTATTAGAGCCTAGGTTGCTAGGTTATGTAGACTTTAGAATACAGAGGAAGCAATACCAGAGTGTAGGAAGTGATTTGAAGTTTGTTCTATGGTCTAGGTACAAGATTTTTTGTGGTGGTTTCTGTGTTTTTCCTGGGGTGGCGATTTCAAGGAAAATCGTAGTAAACTATCGTCGGTTCATGTGTCTAGGTGGCAGAACTAGATTTTGAGTTAAGAATGGGGGGAGTAGTTAATTATAAACATAAATAGATAGGGTCAGTGCAGAAGATAAGGTTCTTAAGTGTGTTCTTGTTTTTCAGGATGGATCCAGAAAGTAGTGGTACGAAGGCTAGGAAGGATGGAGTAGGACCTTCCAGTATGGGAGGTGTCGATACTGATGTTGTTCTGCGTAGCGTCACCTAGCAGGTGATGGTTGAGATGGCCAGGAGCTATGGGTAGCGTGGCTGTCCGATAGAGTAGTTTACGCGGATGAAGCCCCCATCTTTTGCTGGAGGAGATAATCCAATTGTAGCTAAAAATTGGGTTCAGGATATTGAAGAGACGTTGGTTGTGCTTCCTTGTATAGATGAACAGAAAGTGGTATTTGCGGCATTTAAACTAATAGGGGAGGTAAAGCGCTGGTGGAGGTCAGTGTGACTGATAGAGGAGCAGAGGCCGATACTACCAATGACATGGGACCAATTCAAGGAGCTGTTCTTCGAGCGATATTTTCCTTTTGTCGTTTAGAGTGCGAAGGTAGCAGAGTTTATGCATCTGGTACAGGGGCAGATGACCATTTCCCAGTACACAGCTCGTTTTATTGAGTTGTCACGTTTTACTCCACATCTAGCACCAAATGAATAGAAAAAGGCCAGAAAGTTTGAGGAGGGATTGAGGCAGAACTTGTTTGAGCATGTGATTGGCTTCAGAGCTCAGGAATTTACGGAGGTTGTAGACAGAGTTGCGATCATTAAGAGTGGTATTCAGAGAGGTTTAGCAGCTCACAGTTAAAAGAAAAGGCTTGTGCCTCAGGGTTTTTAGGCTGGTTCTAGTAGGGGTTCATAGAGGGGATGCCGTGATAGAGGAGATCAAAGGCAGATGGCAGAACCTTGGGAATACCAGGGTATGCAGACCTTTATAGTGTGTCAGACATACAGAAGACATCATTCGGGGGAGTTTCTGGCAGGGAGAGGTGTATGTTATCGTTATAGGAGACCCGGCCATATGGCACGTGCATGCCAAGGGCCGCAGGACCAAGTTCCAGCTTCCAGACCCTATCGGGGAGGATATCAGGCGCCTCATAGAGGCCAGCAGAGGAATGTAGCCCCAGTTGCGAGTTTACACTCTGACGTCGAGTGATGTTGAGGCTACCATAGATGTGGTGACAGGTACATTTACTGTTTTATCATATCCAGTTATTTTTCTATTTGACTCAAGTGCCACTCATTCCTTTGTCTCTACATCTTACGTTAAATTATCTGGAAGTGAAACTCAGTCATTAGATATAGCATTGTCAGTAGCTACACCATCAGGGCCAGTGATGAGATGTCAAAGGGTACTTAGAAGTCATTCAATAGAAATTCAGGGGAGAGTGTTACCAGCTGATTTGATTGTAATTGATATCTATGGGTTTGACGTAATACTGGGTATGGAGTGCTTGGCTGCTAATCATGCCAGTATTGATTGTTCTCAGAAGGAAGAAAATTCCAGACCCTTTGGTCAGAAGGAATTCAAATTTGTTGGTTCACGGGTACGTGCTCCACCACAGTTGGTGTCAGCCATGCAGGCAAGCAGATTACTCCTGAATGGAGGTCAAAGGTTTGTGGCATTTGTAAAGGAAGTGTCAAAAAATGAATCGAAGTTTGTCAGTACCCCAGTAGTATGAGAATTCTTGGATGTCTTTCCAGAAGAGTTACCTGGATTACCTCCTGTGTGCGAGGTGGATTTTCCTATAGATTTACCTCCAGGGATAGCACCTATCTCTAAGGTTCCCTACCATATGGCCTCAGATGAATTGGGAGAATTAAACGAACAGTTGCAGGACTTGTTGAACAAGGTGTTTATACAACCCAGTGTATCGCCACAGGGAGCTCCGGTGTTGTTTGTAAAGAAGAAAGATGGCTCTTTGAGGATGTGTATTGATTATAGAGAAATCAACAAGGTTACTATCAAGAATAAATATCCTTTACCCTATATAGATAATTTTTTTGATTAGCTCCAGGGTACACGGGTATATTCCGAGATCAACCTCAGATCAGGGTATCATCAAGTGAGAGTAAAAGCAAAGGATGTTGCTAAAACAGCCTTCAGGACTAGGTATGGACACTATGAATTTCTTGTTATGCCTTTTGGTCTGATAAATGCCCAATTGTGTTCATGGACTTAATGAATAGAGTTTTTCACTAGTATCTAGATCAATTTGTAGTGGTTGTTATTGATGATATACTAGTGTACTCAAAAAATTTTGAGGATCATGAGGTGCATTTGAGGCAAGTACTGCAAACACTTAGAGAAGAAAAACTTTACGGCAATTTTAGTAAGTGTGAGTTCTGGTTTTAGAAGGTTGCATTTTTGGGCCATGTGATCTCAAGAGATGATATTTCAGTATATCCCAACAAGATTGACGTGGTGGTGAATTGGGTCAGGCCGAGGAATGTGCAAGAAGTCAAGAGTTTCTTGGGACTGGCAGGTTATTACCATCGATTTGTGGAGGGATTTTAAGCCTTGTCAGGACCTCTCACGCATTTGACTAGGAAAAATGCCAGATTTGTGTGGGATGAAGAATGCGAGCAGAGTTTCCAGGAATTAAAGCAGTGGTTCGTCACTGCACCAGTCTTGACGATTCCATCTGGAGGTGATGGTTATGTTTTTTACAGTGACGCATCTTTGAAAGGGCTCAGTTGTGTACTAATGTAGCATGGTAGGGTGGTAGCGTATGTGTTTAGACAGTTGAAAGAATATGAAAAGAACTACCCTACTCACGATCTGGAATTGGCTACGATTGTACATGCATTGAAGATTTGGAGACATTACTTATATGGTGAGAGGTGTGAGATATTTTCTAATCACAAAAGTCTAAAGTATTACTTCACACAGAAAGAGTTGAATATGCGCTAGAGAAGGTGGTTAGAACTCATCAAGGATTACGATTGTACCATCAGTTACCACCCAGGTAAAGCAAATGTGGTGACTGATGCTTTGAGCCATAAATCAGAGGATACAGCACAGTTAGCAGTAGCAATTCTGCACCCGATTCAAATGGACTTGGAAAGGCTTGGTCTGGAGTTAGTTGAAGATGATCCTCAGGCGTTTATTACCGGTCTGGTTGTACAGCATGCATTGTATGAAAGAATTAAAGCTGCTCAGAGAAAGAATCCTGAATTAGTGGAGGTGCTAGCTAGAGTTTAGGATGGTCAGGGAGAGGAATTTAGCATTTTTTTTATGATGGAGCTCTCAGATTTCTCACCAGATTTTGCGTGCCTATGGATGATAACATTAAGAGAATGATTCTAGAAGAGGCACACGGATCTCTATACATTGTTCATCTGGCAGTACGAAAATGTATAGGGATCTGCGGGAATATTTCTGGTGGAGTGGCATAAAGAGGGAAATAGCAGAATTTGTGTAGCAGTGTTTGACATGCCAGCAGGTTAAAACTGAGCACCAGAGGCTGGCTGGTCAGTTGCAGCCACTTTTCATTCCCGAATGGAAGTAAGATCACGTATCCATGAATTTCGTTACTAAGTTACCATCGGTGCCATATGGTCAGAATTCCATTTAGGTGATTGTTGATAGGCTAACGAAGATAGCTTATTTTCTGCCTATTAAAATTAGCTACCCTATTAGAAAATTAGCAGAGATTTACATTCAGGAGATTGTTTGACCCTATGGAGTGCCGGTATCCATAGTCTCGGACCGTGATCCACGTTTTACATCGCGATTCTGGAGGAGCTTGCAGGAGGCATTGGGGACTCAGCTAGCATTCAACACCGTTTTTTATCCTCAGACAGAGAAAACAATTCAGATACTTGAGGATATGTTGCGAGCGCATGTACAGGATTTTGGGGGTAGCTGGACTCAATTTTTGCCGCTAGTTGAATTTGCTTATAATAACAGTTATCAGGCTAGCATCAGCATGACACCATACGAGGCGTTATATGGTAGAAGATGCCGATCTCCTCTTTTCTGGGATAAAGTCGGCGAGAGGCGAGTTTTGGGTCTAGAGATGGTTCAGCAGGCGTGCGATAAAGTTTGACTCATTCGAGATATAATTAATGCAGCACAAAGTTGGCAAAAAAGCGACGTGGATACTCGCTGCCAGGAACTAGAATTTAAAGTGGGTGATCATGTATTTCTAAAAATAGCACCATTGAAGGGGATCATGAGATTTGGGAAGAAGGGTAAGTTAAGCCCTAGGTTCATTGGCCCCTTTGAGATACTTGAGAGGATTGGGTCAGTGGCTTATCGGTTAGCTGTACCACTATCTTTATTCAGGATTCACAACGTATTTCATGTCTCTATGTTAAGGAAATACGTCTCAAATCCTTCCCATATCATTAGCTATGCAAAATTGGAACTCAGTAGTGATCTAGCATATGAAGAAGCTCCATTGTAGATCCTAAAGAGAGAAGAGCAGGTATTGCGTAGCAAAAGAATACCAATAGTGAAAGTCTTATGGATGAATCACGCGATAGAGGAAGCTTCATGGGCTCTTGAAGATGAAATCATACAAAAATATCCCCACTTATTTAGTGAACATAGTAGGGATGTATAGATTAGGGTAGTAGTAATTTTATTTTTTTTAACAGTGGAATTGTAATGTAATGTACAGTATAGGTAGTATTTTGGTTTTGGGGGAATTATCTTTCATAATTGTAATCTCCCAAAACTACCCATGTAACCACGGTATTCCTCCGCCATAAGTGAGGGCAGGAAATAAAATAAGTAGACCGTTTTGCCTTCTAAGAAGGAGGAACCATATGAATAATAAATTTCGAGGACGAAATTTTACAAGGAGGGAAGAATGTAATGACCCAAAGAATAATGATATTTAAATAATAAAGAGGGAGAGAAAGGGAAGCTTTCATCGACGACATTGCATTTTGGAATGTAATAATCTAAGAATTTTCCTAGGGCCTCGACGACGAACATAGGGGATTCGTCGACGAGGGTACATAAAGACCTCATCAACGAGGTAGCATTTTGTCGACGGGAAAATACATAGCGGCCATTTTTTGAATTTTGAATTTTGTTGACGAGGAGATGGTATTCGTTGACGAACCTCCTTCTGGACCTTGTCGACGAGATGACGTGGCTCGTCGACGAAGGCTGCAGTATAAATAGCTCTGAACTAGGTTTAATCGTAGAACTTCAACGAAAATCTTCCTCTCTCTCTCTCTCTCTCTCTCTCTCTCTCTCTCTCTCTCTCTCTCTCTCTCTCTCTCTCTCTCTCCTACAATTCTTCTACCATCTCTCTTCGATTTCATCCCTGTTGGTCGTCGGATCGATGATCTGAGGCCACCACAATGCTCCTAGCACAGTTCTCTTCAAGTCGGTTAGGGTGGATGGTTGGTGGGATCAAGTCGAATTTCTTCCCAGGTCAAGGTAAGGTCTTTTATTCGAAATTAGGCTTTCCAGCAATTTTCGGAAATGAAGTAGATAGAGAAATAATGATATTTTGTTCTGGTGAATGTTATTTTCAGGGAGTTGAGTATGAAACCCTGTGGGTGTAGGATAAATATTCAATAGGGGCTTTTCAGTAGTCAAGTAAAGGAAATATGTTATTCTAGGAAACCCTTTTATGATTTCAGTACGAACTATATGTTTTTATCAAATTATTATTCAGATTTTATATATATATATATATATATTTACAGTTTCCAAAAAACCTCATAATATTAATATTTATTTGTGTGGCTTGAGTTAATAACATAACAGTACTATATTTATAGAATTTGTGAATACCATGTTTATAGTTATTAACATAAATACCATGATATTTGCATGTTTATAGAATGACGATTTTTTCGGTGTATAGTATACTCAAAAATATGCATTTTTAGTAATTTCATAATAACATGTTTATCAATACCATAATGTCCCGATATACAGATATTTGGACAGCTAATCAGTTATACAGAAATAAGATTTTCAGTCAGTTTATATAGAATTTCAAATAAATTCTATGAAGTTATGGTTATTTTAGAAACCACAGTATAAACAGTATATTACAGATATCAGTTACTTATATAGTATTAGACCCTAATAAATTAGACAGTAGAGCATGGTACCGTAGCTACAGATGTTCAGTTTAGAGTGCAACCACTTTACTCAGATAGTAAGTGGTATGAGGTCGATTATGCCCACGTCGGGACAAGCTATCTATCAGATATGGATTGAGAGGGCCGATTAGACTGTTGAAGTTCAGTTGACTTACCCTAGTCGGCCAGTCAGGATAGGTCCCGCCTTCGGGCCGCACAACATTGTCATGAGGGGTTAAATCATGACATACAGCCATCTAGGGAAATTTGTCAGATATTATGAGTACTATCAGACTTTCAGGAATAGTAGTATTAATATGAAAAGTAATTTCATACAGATTGACATTTTAAGTTGTGTAGTTAATGGTTTTATTATACGTTATGTAATATGTATGAATTTTTGTATTCCCAAAAGGGGGGGTGAATTGGAAATTTAAACTTTTTCTCCTAGGTAAATCTATCCAATGGCGATATATACATGACCTAGGGTTTGTTTGTGCAATTTTTGAATGCGTAGATAACAATGATATGGAAATTAAATCAAACACATCATTCACACCATAACATACATGTGCGGTAAATATAAAATGCAGAAATATAAACAAGGCACACGATATGTTATCGGGGTTCAGCCAACTGTGCCTACGTCCCCGCCTCTAGCTCGCAAGCTTGAGGATTCCACTAATAGCTCACTTAAGGGTGGAGCGGCACCGATTACAATCAGGTCAATTAGCATAGGGCTGACTTCAACCTTAACAAGGTCAATTAGCGGGGCTGACCTCAACCTACACGCCTTAATAAGATGGCGCACCTAGCTTTCCTAACCGGGTCTAAGCCAATCCGGGACTATTCCAAGGCTAGTCTCCCTCTTCAGGCCCGTTCCTGGAAATACAACAAATGTGTATTACAATCAAATGTTACAATGATTGTACTTTCGTGTAAAGCAGATATGTACCCAAATACGCGTAATAACATACACCACAATATGATTCAATATGTAAGCTCAGTGTGGTCTAGATAGTTCAACTCTCAAGGATATTTTCTATCAGTGTAATGCGTACGTGAGAGTGTCAAACAAGAAATCTTTGTTTCACAATATATTCAGCCAATAAGTTCACACAAAGATGTCAAGTTGCAAGTATTTCATTCAGCAAGGTGTCTCAAGCATGTAAGTATCAAATGATGTATATGCTTGGTTTGCAAAAGATGTGCAATCTTTGTTTTCAGCAAATAATATATGAGTGAGTGAATATTGCAACAAAGATCACTATCACACAAACAAATATCTCTTCAAATGTATTTTTCAGTATAAAGCACAGTAAATATTTGAAAGTAATTATGAAAGAATTTTACAACTAAAATACTATACGATCTTCTCAAGATATTGTAATGAATATACAACCTCAGAAGATCAAATGAAAGCCTTCTTAGGAGAGACTTATTAACAAAGTCCCCTAAGAGTACTTAGGTTTTGCTCTCAATAAAATCGTATTAACCAACCAAGACAAGGAGAGCAAACCTATGGAAACAAACACTTAATCCACTTACAAATGATGTAGGCACTAATAGAAGGTAAACATGAGTGAATGAGGCTAAAAAATGAGTAGTATAGGCTTTTGGGTTTTCAGAGAATTCTCCCCTAATCAAAGTAGTTAATCCATGATAATTTTCACAAATGATCTCATATATATAGACATGAGAGAAAATATAACCGTTAGGGACCTATTGGGTATTATTAGAAAAGTTTAATGATATTTCAAATATTTTAACCCTGTTTAAAAATAATTTAACTACGGTAAAAATCAGGGCAACCTGAGAGGTTCGGTCAACCAGAAATGTTTCGGTCGACCAGGTCTCATATGGTTCGGCCGACCAGGAGGACTTTGAACTAAATGGTCGGTCGACCAAGAGAAGATGATTTTTCAAATCTTTGAGGTTCAGTCAATCGGCTGGTTCGGTTGACCAGACCGTTGGGATTTTTCCAGAGGACCCTCGGTCGACCAGATAGTCAAATATTTGACCCCAGGAGGTTTCAGTCGACTAGGAGTTTTGAACTTCAACGGTTTGGTCAACCAAGACCTTGGTCAAATGTTGACCCAAAGAGGTTTCGGTCGATCGGGGCTTTTTGAACTACCTGGTTCGGTCGACCAGGATCTTGGTCAACTGTTGACCCAGGTCCGGTTCGGTCGACCAGGCCAAAATGAACTGTGTTCGCCGGTCAACCGAAAGTGCACCAAGTGTGCATTTCGGTCCTATTTTAACAACCAATCACTCTATTCAAGTGTCTAACAAACATATGTGCAAATGTGTGTGTCCTAGGATCATTTATGTCCAAAATATAGACACCAAAAAAGTCCGGTGTCGGTTGACCTTCAGTCGATCGAGGGAAAAACCTTAAGGTCTTTCTAAGGTCATTTCTCATTTACGATTTGTTTGAGCTTACGGAATAAATCATCCATGTGATGTGTGTGAGCTTGTTACAAAACAAAGCCCTACTTACTATTATAGACCAATCTTCACAAATGAGTTATATTACCATTAAGATTGATAATCGGTCTTCGAACTTTACTTGCTTTGTGCCCATCTTGATCTTAACAATCCTAGTTCCTGCACAAAACCTCAAACACCCATTAGATACAAAAATTATTTGTCAAAATCAAAATCGAGTGTGACTAATAAGGTCAATATAATATCAGCATTTTCTGATTTAATTATTCAAACTATTCTTGAATCAGATTATTTCTACCAAACTATAGCTCAGTGGCCACACACTAGCAATAGCATGTTTCGTCTTACTGAGCGTTGGCTCATCCTAGTGTTGAATTGTTTTGCAAGTGAACTAGTTAGGCGAGCAGAGTAGGCTCGCAAGTAGAGAGGTTGTTGTACTGCCCTTTTTGAGAGTGAGTATTATTTTTGGGTGGCATGTTTTGTAAACCCTTGGTATCAGTAAGGGTAGTTTCGAGAGAACAGTGATGTTTGTATATTGTGGGATGATTTGACACTCTGGTATTGTATTATGTATGGATTTATTTTATATGATTAGCCTTCCGTTGTTTTGGTTAATGATTGGATTTAAAACTAGGGAAAAATATTTTATTTTATTAGCAGGACGTTACAGTAAGTGTATGTAGGGGATTGTATTTTTGAGTAGATGATATTGGGGTGATGTGTAAATATATATGTATAATTTGAAAATACTGAATTTTGGTATTGTAAATATGGGTATATGAATTTACATTTTCCGCTGCATAGGTGTGTCAATTTATGTACAGGGATACCTCAGTGCCCATTTAGGGCCTAAGATGTTATAGCAGGTGTTACAGAGGTATCATAGTAATTTATATATGAAAAAAAAATTGTGTAATTTTTGGGTTGTTACAAAGTATGTTTTTATTTCTAGTTGTACTTGACCTAAAATTCAACATGTCAATAGAATAGTCTAGTGCTAAAACAAGCCCTAGTGCCTTTTATCTCTCTCTCTCTCTCTCTCTCTCTCTCTCTCTCTCACACACACACACACACACACACACACAACCTTACTTTCCTCTCCCTTTAATATATTCCTTCTATATCTTCTCATCTTTTCTAATTCAAGTATTTTTCACCTCCTTATTTCCTCCCTCCTTCTATAGTTTCTATATTTCTATGACTCTTTCCCACTCCTTATTTCAAGGGATACCCCTTTTGGAAAAGGTTTACTAACCCTGCACCTCTAACAAGGAAAGCATAATAAGTCCACTTAATTCAATTTACTTTCTCCCTATCTCAATCACTATCGTTTCAAAATTTGCTTGATTTTTTATCAAACAATATCTTAATGTTTTCAAAATAATACACATATTGTTAAGCATAAATGGAAACGCCCAGAGAATTAAACGATGAGACTTGATAAGCCTTGATGAGGATGAACTGCAGATGAGAATGACCTGTGGAGGAGCCAGCTTTGATACGCTAGAATGAGAATGCCGGTCCATTTAATCCATCCCATTTAAACCTAATAAATCCTTTCCTTTACTATCCATCTCATGTATCTATATAATGAGAAGTGTCTACGTGAATTGTTGTTAGCGTGAGCGTGAGAGTGAGAGAGTGTGAGAGTTAAGTGCTGAAGGTGAGAGAGAGAAAGGTGTGAAAGAGTTGAGTTGAGTGGTGTCTCCTTCTCTTGTTTTTCTCCCAGATTATAGTAAATTTGGTGTTCTTCATGGACTTAGGTCAGATTAGACCGATTATTGACCTTATAGGTTACACCCAGTTTTGATTATGATAAATACTCTTGGTACTAATGGTTGTACTAAGAATTGCATGTAGGTTCACCTTGTCCGCGCTTCAGGACTAAAAGACATATCATGATGGCGTGCGGTGTTCATGTCAAAGAATGAAGATCTATGGTGTTGTATTTTGTATTTATTTGTCTATTTCTTCATTTTGAGATGTAATTTATTATGAACTATACACATGTATGGCTTCTAATAATTTGCATCATGCATGGTAGGTAGGTATGCTCAAAACGACCATAATTGGACCTTAGGTACCTACACTAAGAACACAAGCCCCCTACATCACTTATCATAATCAAAGGAATCAAAATAAGGCTAAAATGAACTTAATGGCAAAAGATGAGAGGGTTTGGGCGACCAAACCTATGCCGTGTAAAGCGGCTCGGGCGATCGAACAAATCAACACTTTGACTTTGTCTTCGGGCACCTGAACCTGCTTTTGAACGTATCTTCCTCAGGCACTCGAAAGCTTGTCAGAGAACTTTTCAACAACTCGAGCAACCGACCGTTTACGTTCAAAAAAGGGGTCGAGCACCGAATTGCCTAGTTCGGTCAACTGAACTATAAGCCGAGCACCCGAACTATCGAACAAATTGCTACTGACTTTGCTTCAGCCGACCGACTCACCCTTCAGGCACCCGAATCTCTAAAAGATGAATTTTTGACTGTGTCTGTTCGGGTACCCAAACCTCTGGCCGGGCACCCGAAGCTCGCGGGTTAAAATATTTTTTACTGAATTTATAAATAGGGTAAAAAGGGTTAATATTTTTAATGGTCTTTTAAACAAATTTAATTATACCCACTATGTCCCCAACTATCAAAAATTCCTCCTTCCCTATATATATACTCATTCATTTGTCTTAATTAGCAAGGATTAGCAAACTTGATTAGGGAAAAAATTCTCTCAACTTTCAAAACCCTATATTAGCCAAATACTACTTTCAAACACTCACATACTCTTCATTCTTGACATCTCCAAAGTATTGTGAGTATTTTCTAAGGCTAGTCTGCTTAATCACAATTTTTATAACTCTCATTTACATTATTGTTTGATTGATTTTCTGAGAGAGTTTAGCATTAAAGTTCTTCCACCGATTTCATTTGATAAATCTAGTGTGGAAAGACTTTGAGGGTTGTGGGTCTTGCATTGTTGTTGCAAGTTACCTAAACCTAGATTTTGTTTGCAAAACCCTTTTCAAAAAGCTAATACTTCAAACAACTCCATTGTGCCTTGAATATTAGAATGCATTAATTGAGCTTGTTTGTTTGAACTTACTTAGCATTTTTTGAAACCGCAATCTGATATTGTATTATTCACATAGTGTGTTTCAAATATTGCGTGTATATACACTCTAGATCTGAACTGAAAACCGATACGTTGTTGAGTGTTTAGCACACCTTAGAGCACTGAGCATATTTACATATCATTCGTGCTTGCATTATTGATTAAGCTGTATTGGTGCACACATCTACTTGTCTAGAAGCGAATTTCCATGTACACATTTTATACACATTGATTGTATTCAAAGCACGGGCCTGAAGAGGGAGACTAGCCTTATGGAATAGTCCTGGATTGGCTTAGACCTGGCTAGGAAAGTTAGGTGTGCTATCTTGTTAAGGCGTGTCAGTTGAGGTCGGCCCCTTGAATTGACCAGGTTGTATTAGGTGCCGCTCCACCCGTTTAAGTGAGCATTATAGTGGTAATCCTTGTGCTGGTGTGGCCAAGGCGGGGACGTAGGCATAGTTGGCCGAACCCTAATAGCATATCGTGCTTATTCTTTACATTTCTGCACTTTACCTTTATTGCACGTGTATGTTTATTTGTTGATTGTGTAGACTGACCTTAGGTTGGATTGTTCTGTTGACAAAACCAGTTAACCTAGGCGTTAAATATTAAATACCCAATTCACCCCCTCTTGGGATTGCACCAAATCTATCAATTGGTATCAGAGCCTCGTAACCTAAACTTAGATGTCGTTTAGTTAAAAGATCATGATGGCTCGTTTTAATGCATCCCCTTTATGTGAGGGAAGATTGGTCACACACCCACCTGTATTTTGTGGTAATGATTTTGTTATATGGAAATTTAGAATGATTGTATATGTTAAAGCTTTAAATTGGAAATTTTGGAATGTCATTGATCGGGGTGATAATGTGTCTGTTAAATTCATTGGCTGTACTAGTGTTCCTAAATCTGAGTGTGAAATGAATGATCATGATAAGAACTTAGTACAGGTTAATTTTGATGCCATGAAAACCTTAATGCATGCTTTAGACTCTAATGTTTTATGTGAGGTTATGGCTTGTAGTAGTGTTAAGTAGATTTGGGACGAACTTGAGTGGAGATATGGTGCGTCCAAGCAAAAGGATGTCATTTCTCCATGCGACTCAGGCTCCATTGATCTCAAGGAAGGTAACCAATGTTATGTAGCTTTAACCAATGATGAGGTTATCTCAGTTCCTTCTGTCTTAGTAGATGAATATGAACATGATTCATGTGCTGATTTGAATGTTGTATCTGATTATGAATCATATAATAGTAGTGATAGTGAGTGCATGTCTACTTATGAAGAACTACAAATTGAATATATTAGAATTCCTAAGTCACTTGTTAAATCCAATAAAAGATATACTACTTTGAAAAACAAGTGTGAGGCATGTGAGAAAGAATGTGAATCAAAAGTTCTTGTTGAAAGCGAAGATAATTTGAAAATTAAAAGACTAGAAAGCAAGAATAAATCATTAGAAAAGGAATTTACTGTCTTAAAATCAAAAGCTTCTAATGATGATGAAAAGACCCACTTGATTGCAGATCTTAAAAGTAAAGCAAGCAATATGTCTAAAGAAATTTTGAAACTTCAAAATGCTTGCAAAGATTTGGAAAACTCAAAAATTCAAGATCTAAAGAAGAAAATAGAAGACCAATCTAAGATCATCTTCACGTTCACTAAAGGCAAGGAAAAATTTGATAAATTGCTAGGTGCATAAAAGATGACCTTAGATAAAGAAGGTATAGATTATAATAGAATTGAAAATTAGAAAAGAAAGAACCTATACATTTGGTACTTCGTAAAAGAATCAAAATATTATGCTAGTACCTCATCTAGTCCATGCACTCACACCACATGCATCTTATGTAAAAAGAAAGGGCACACAAAGTTTGACTGCCCATTTAAAAGAAAAGGTGTGAAACCCAAACAAGTATGGCAAATTAAGGAATCACCATCTCTTAACCCATCAAAAATAAAAGGAAGAAAAATGATATGGGTTGCTAAGAAAGAAAACCCCTTGAAATTGAAGAAAGAATTTGCTCAAACGGGAATTACTTGATCACACAATTCTTCCTTAGGAGTTAGGATTAGCTATAGGGGGTAACATTCTCTAAGGGGTTAGGAAGTGGCTTGGGGCTGAAAATGTAAAATCTTAGTATACTCACTATTCAAAATCTTACATACTAATCATTTTGAAGAATTAAGCCAATCTGTGAATTCAAGTACATAACCAATCTGAACTAAATGCATATATTCATTGGTTAAAATATAAATTCATTGGCTAATTAAATAAAAATCCACTTCCAAATGGACATGTTTTGTTTGCCTTGTATTTAAATTTCATACTGCCTAACTCAAGCTTAATCATGAATATCTTAAGTTAAGCACACTTTGTTCACTGCACAAGTCTTAGGTCTAGGAAACAACAAATAATCCCGAACTCATCCTGAAGCCCTTTTCAAATGCCTTAAGTCTTGTAGATAAACCATAGGGACTCTAACTTTGAAAAATTGGTCAAAACAAAACAAGTTGACCAAGCTTGGGCGACCGGACCAAACAGTGCAATTGCACTTCGGCCGACCGAACTTGTATTTTGACCAGGCCATTGACCACTATTCGGGCGGCTGAACTTTCATGTTCAAAAAAGTTCAGGCTGCCAAACCTCTTCGGGTCACCGAACTTATATTCGAGCTACCAAACGCGGATTTCGGGCAACAAATCCATTCAGTTCATTCTCAATTCAGGCACCCAACCCTCGATTTCACAAAATGGCGCCTAATATTCAGCCGACCGAACCAGTGTTCGGGTTACCGAATAGACTCAGCGGGTGCTCGTATTTTAAGTTGTTCAGGCGACCAAACTTTTGTTGAAGCGCCCGAACCGCACTGATATATATGGTTCTTCACGAAAATCTATTCATTTCTTCCCACAACTTTTGAGATCTTTCTTAGTTTTTCCCACATCTAGCCTAGTTTTCCTTGAGATTTGTTTCCATTGCTAGAGATCAGAAATGTGTCTCCGCAGGTGTTCCACTGGAACAGTGGTTTCCCACACCCGATCGATGAATCAAGTATGAGAGAATCTTTCGCCTCAAATACCCCATTCTAGGAAAAAATCCTTGATATCGAATTCATGCAAACCCATTTCAACAATGTTCTAGACATGTTTCGATATCAAGGATGGTATGAGTTCATCGCCTTTTAGCCCAAGGGGATGTACCTACTACTCATCCGGCTCTTCTATGCCAATCTTGTACAAGATGGTCAGGGCTACTACTCCAGAGTGCTCGAGATGGATCTCCATTTTGACAATGCCCACCTGGCAGAGAATTTTGAGATCCAGCGTGGTGACTTTATCTACCCCAATTCTTCCTCCACCTGGATAGGCGAGCAGGACTTCACGATAAGTACCTTCGTCAATTTAGTTATGACGAATCCAGTAGTTGATTTGATCCATACTCCTAGCTACAGATCCTTGACTCTAGAGGCAAAGGTGGTACACCACCTAATTTCTTATAACATCTTGCCTAAGTTAGGATCGAGGGACCATGTATCCTATTTGGATTGCTTTGTGAAGTGGTTTCTCTTCACTAGAAAAAAGTTAGACCTTCCTAGATTGATCCTACAGTGGATGTTCATAAAAATCGTTGGAAAGAGGATCATTCTACTTTACGGTGGCATCTTGACTAGGATATTTGTTAAGGAAATGATCAATAGGTCACCACATGCCACCATCAAGAAATTCAGGCCCTCCGACATCTTAAACTCCACCACTCTAAAGTTGATGGGTTACGAGCTCACCGGCAACATGTGGTTGCCCATGACTCACTCGAAAAATGAGCAGCTCGAGAGCTATCCCAAGTATAGGAGTTTTGTCGAGTAATATTAAGCCCAAAGGCTAGATCGTCTCCTCAGAGAATGCGTTTAATCTTAGATTTTACATTCGTCCAATCGAAAAAAAAAATGGTACTGAACTCGGTTCATATTTAAGGATTTTCAAGATTATGGAGGTTCATTCAAACTAATTAAAATAACAAGTAAAGTGATACCCTAAAACTAACATGTATGGAACTAAGGAGCAAACAATGGAAACCCTAATCTACTCAAAGAAACATTGGGACACGTGCTAATTAAAGATGGTAACTTTGCAAATAAAAAAATAAAAATAAATCTAATGCTAATATCAATTGAGAAGAGAAAGAAAGTAAATAGAATTTAATACTAATCATCCAAGGATTCAAAACTTCAAAACATAAATAGAAATTTTACTAAAATTTAATAATAACTAATTAAAAACAAGAGTAAATAAAGAGAAAAGGAAGGAAGAGAGAGAGAGAGAGAGAGAGAGAGAGAGAGAGAGAGAGAGAGAGAGAGAGAGAGAGAGCCATAAGGGCTATCAGCTACTGTGGACTTAGAGTGGCTGTGCTACGGAAGTTCTCCTTGGGTGGAGCTATGCAGAGGCTGGTACGTGCTGCAAAAGAGTTCGTATCTGGTGGCACATGGCTGTGTATTGGTTGCTTCTCGGGTCTACTGGAAGGGCTGTGGTTCTCGGCTGGAATTGTTGCCGAGAATGGAGTTGCAGAGCTGCTGGTTGGAGTGCTCGGGAACTGCTGCTGTGCTCTGCTCTGTTCTGGGAGTTCTCGGGTGCAGAAGGTTGCTGCTTTGCTATTGTGCTGTGTGGACTGTCGGTTCTCTACTGGTATTGGTATGCTCAGATTATAGAGGGCTAGTTGGAATGCAAAACTGAAGGAAGAAGCAGAGGATTGAAAGAGAAGGGAGGATTGAGTCTCGGGTCTGCAGAGCTTAGGGAAAGAAAAAGAAAACAAATAGAAACAGAGAGAGAGTGAGAAGATGAGAATAAATCAAAGTAAAGAGAAGAGAAGAAGAAGAAGAAGAAGAAGAAGAGGAGGAAGAGGAAGAGGAAGAGGAAGAGGAAGAAGAGAAGAAAATAGGAGAAGAAGGAGAAGAAGGCCTCGGCTGGGGCAGCGCCCAACAGGGAAAAGAAAGGGAAAAAAAAGGAGAATAAAAAGGGGAGAAGGGTAAAGCCCTAAGATCCAATCACCTGACCCGTCTGGTTGACCTGACCCGGCTGCATGGCCGGGTCAAATCAAAGCCCATTTAATATACATTCTTTCTTTTTTTCTTTTTCTTTTTTTTCCGTTCTCTATTTACTACCAAATTTGTGCCTTCTATAGCTCATTTCTCCCAAAACTTAAAACACAAAAGTTGTAGATAATCCTTTTCTATTTCTCCAGAAATTTGAATCATCTCGATCGGAGTTTAGACGGAAAATTTATGCATGAAATACGAACATGTGTCAGTTTTGGTTCTCGGGAATTTTCCTGCTATAAAATATTACCAAAAATTCATAAATTGCACAATAAAACTCAATAATGATAATTTTGGCACTTTATTAAAATATTGGACAAATTTAGACACTTAATTAAAAATATAAGCCATAGAGATCGGATCAAAGTGCCCAATTACGCAGTTTTGACGCGTAATCACACCCCCCCAACTAACATCTTGCTATTCTCTAGCAAATGACATGAATGAATTTCAGGGTAGTGCCTAAACTACGAACTCCAGTGAACATGAAATTAATGCACATGCAACACCACCATATCGTTTCACATACAATAACATAACTGAATGTCGCACAAGCTTGTTCATATTCAGTACACACAACTCCAAAGCACGTCACGCATACAAGTTTCGTCGTTTATATGTCATTTAAGAGCAGTATACTCACATGAAGTTAATCAGTGGAACATTCAGAGTTAATGCAGTCATATAAGTTCGAGTACAAACAGGTAAACTCTCGAGGTGTGTGTGATGTGTGTGACTCAGTACACTTGGGATACCAGTGGACACCTACAGAACGATCGTTTTGACTCGGCCTAACTGGTATACCCTCAAAAACACTCAAAGAAGATGGGCTCACTCGTCATATGTGAGGAGGAGTGTCGCAATCAAACATCCCACATATTAAAAGGAACAAACGCTAAATATATGGAGTGGACTAGTCTGGAAAGGATCTAGCCTATCTATGAAGTGCCGGGTCCTTCACCCTAACATCTTCTCACCTACTCACCACATCCAACCGAGACCACCCTAGATCAACTTATTCACAAACTTATCGTGAATATATCTGAGGCATTAACCGGTTGAAGCATCTTCATATGTGGAAAACATGTGTCGTGTATTTGGGCCAACATTGACATTTCATTTCATGTGCATGCTTATTTCTTGTTCTTTTTTTTTTTTTTGCTCATTATTCATTCTCTATCTTTTCTTGATCAATTAGGACAATCATAACACTTCTTTTGTAATCTTCATACCATCAATGGGAATTGAGCTCGAATAGGGGTCCATCAATTAAGTCTATCTCTAGGGGTGGCTCAGCCTTCACATTTTGAGTAGGCTACACGACCTAGGTTTCTATCTCCCCACTAGGTGTCACCTCTAGGCTAGCAAATAAAAAAAAAAATTCTAGTGTACAAGGGATCATCCAGAAAAAGAGAATTGAGTTCTGTGAACTCTGATTTGATATTAATGCTCAAAAGGACGATAAATAGCTCAAGGATATCTCACAAGGTGTCATAGTCGTCACGGGTGTTCTTTTAGTGCTCACAGGAAACCCTAAGTGCAATGAATCACGTGAATGTGTTTATTCAACCTCGTGAGATGCCGTGTAAATACAAGAAATTATATAGCCAAATTAACACGAATGTACTACCAATCAATTCTTCATAGAGTCATAAAGTCATATAAAGAGAAACTACGCATGATTGACTCAAGTGTGTCATTCTTAAGTTATACGCAAGTATGTGGAAGGTATGAGTCAGTGTTAAGCATGGCATAATGCAATGTAATCCTTCAGTGCTCCTCTTTCTTTCTCTCTTTCTTTTTGATTTTTTTATTTTTATTTTTTTTTATAATATAAAACCTATATAAAACTCAATACGTGTACGTGTACGTGCACAGTGTCACATGCGAATGCTCTTCCCTCCTAACTAAAGTGGAACATTGTCCTCAATGTGAAAGCATAGGGGAAATAGAAAAGATTGTGCACGGGAAAGGTAAGGCGTACCTGAGTAGCGAAAGAATGGAAAAAAAAATCGAGCTACGAGAAAATGGACTTGAAAACTAACTAAAAATAAAATAAGATAAAATAAAAGGAAAATAAGGGGAAAAAAAAACATCACAATTGTCTAGCGGAGGCTCAGGAGGAATTTCGTCTGGTGGCTGCAAGTCTATAAATTGCACCGACGGTTATCCAAATTTGAGCTGCCACATTCGATCAGTCTTCATACCTGCACGAAAATTAGCCTCGAATAAATCAATACGTGTTAAAATACCAAACAATATGTGTGTAGATCGACCCTCATGTGTTGACAGGAAAAGGTCTTTATTTAACATCGTGTCTAGGAAATTTGCTTCTTTACGAACTAACGGTTGAGAGAAAGTGATCGAAATAATTACCCGCAATTCTTCAAAAGCATTAACATTAAAGGTTTTACCTGGTTTTTTGAAAATTATATGCTCACTAGACTGGTCACCCTCTTTATCGGGTGTACAAATCATCTCACCAATGCAAGAGTCTGCCTCCACATTGAGCACTTTAACATTTGATTCGGGAGAGAATGACGGTTCCACGGTTTCTAGGCTTTGAGAGTGAGATACCACAAGTTGGTACTCCGTATGAGTATCAGTCTTCTCATCAACTAACTGCTCTGCTTTTGGGCCCATTCCTCTTATTTTTCTTTGAATTCATCTATTTCAGCCGTAACTTCCAGTTCTAGGACAACTGGTTGCTGGGCGATGAGCATCTCGGGTTGGGGGACTTCTTTCTCGTTTCTCAAAGTAGTGGCGGTCTTTGCTATCTCAAGAGAAACATCATATATTTGGTGGTGTGGCTGTTGGTATTCTTAAGGACTAAGCTAAGGTTCCACAAGCAATTCTTTGTTTTCAAAGATGTCCAACTTCGTGCTTATCGCATTAATGGTATCCTGCAATTCATTATTATGATCGACTTGAGTTTGCATGAACTGCTGGAGCATGTTCGTCATCTGTGTTATGCTATCCTCAAAAAGGTCTAACGGCGTACAGCTCAGAGGGATCTGTTGTGGCTGATATTGAGGCGGAGGGTTGTTTGGGCAGTTTGGTGGCTCGTATACATCTCCACCACCGATTGTGTAGATAGGGTGTGCAATCATGGGTGCCTGATTGTATCGTGTATTGCACTATGAGACATTGTCAGCTAAGTAATCAAAGAATGATAATACCTGATCTGGATCCTCGCAGACGGGCTCTTCAATAGACATGGTATGGACAAAGTTTTTGCAATCAAGGGTAAGAGCAGTATAAAAACAATCAACCAACCTCCATGAGTCAAACCCATGATGTGGGCAAGTACTTAGCAGATCCTTGAATCGTTCCCAGCAATCCCGAAATGTCTCGTCATCCCGCTGCACAAAATTAAGAATTTGTTCCTGCAAAAATTGAGTTTTCTGTGAGGGACAAAATGCATGCAGGAATTCACGCTCCATATCAACCCAATTAGTGATAGAGTGAGGTCTCAAGGAATGAAACTAGATCAGTGCCCTATCTTACAAAGTAGCAAGAAATAAATTCAGCCTAATAGATTCATCAGTTCTAGCATGAGAGAAAAACATGTTGCAGGTTAACTCAAACTCTACTAGGTGCTGATATGAGCATTCAGATTCCGTCCCGTAAAACTTGGGTAGCAAAGACGTCTTCCCGTGCTACATCATGAAATTAAACTCGTCATAAGGCAAAACAGTGGAAGAATCTGGCATATTCAAGCTAGAAAAAGTCCATTATCGTGCGCGGTGCAGGTACAGCCATTTTGCAAAACTCAATTTTTTTTTGTTTTTGTTTTGTGTTTTTTTTTTTATTTTTTTATAAAACTAATAAAAATGATGGGAAAAACACAAATTTGAGACTAAGACTGACATTCCCCGGCAATGGCGCCAAAAACTTGACTCACTCGAAAAATGAGCGACTCAAGAGCTATCCCAAGTATAGGAATTCTGTCGTGTAATATTAAGCCCAAAGGCTAGATCATCTCCTCAGGGAATGCGTTTAGTCTCAGATTTTATGTTCGTCCAATCAAAAACAAAACGGTACTGAACTCGGTTCAAATTCAGGGATTTTCAAGATTGTGGAGGTTCATTCAAACTAATTAAAATAACAAGCAAAGTGAAACCCTAAAACTAACATGCATGGAACTAAGGAGCAAACAATGGAAACCCTAATCTACTCAAAGAAACATTTGGACACACGCTAATTAAAGATGGTAACTTTGCAAATAAAAAAATAAAAATAAATCTAATGCTAATATCAATTGAGAAGAGAAAGAAAGTAAATAGAATTTAATACTAGTCATCCAAGGATTAAAAACTTCAAAACATGAATAGAAATTTTACTAAAATTTAACAATAACTAATTAAAAACAAGAGTAAATAAAGAGAAAAGGAAGGAAGAGAGAGAGAGAGAGAGAGAGAGAGAGAGAGCCATGGGGGCTGGCAACTACTGTGGACTCGGAGTGGCTGTGCTAGGGAAGTTCTCCTCGGGTGGAGCTGTGCAGAGGCTAGTATGTGCTGCAGAAGAGCTGGTATTTGGTGGCACATGGCTCTGTATTGGTGGCTTCTCGGGTCTGCTGGAAGGGTTGTGGTTCTTGGCTGAAATTGTTGTCGAGAATGGAGTTGCAGAGCTGCTGGTTGGAGTGCTCGGGAACTGCTATTGTGCTTTGCTCTGTTCTGGGAGTTCTCGGGTGCAGAAGGTTGCTGCTCTGCTATTGTGCTGTGTGGACTCTCGATTCTCTGCTGGTATTGGTATGCTCGGATTGCAGAGGGCTGGCTGGAATGCAAGACTGAAGGAAGAAGCAGAGGACTGAAAGAGAAGGGAGGATTGTGTCTCGGGTCTTCAAAGCTTAGGGAAAGAAAAAGAAAACAAATAGAAACAGAGAGAGAGTGAGAAGACGAGAATAAATCAAAGTAAAGAGAAGAGAAGAAGAAGAAGAAGAAGAAGAAGAGAAGAAAATAGGAGAAGAAGGAGAAGAAGGCCTCGGCTGGGGCAGCGCCCAACAAGGAAGAGAAAGGGAAACAAAAGGAGAATAAAAAGGGGAGAAGGGTAAAGCCCTAAGATCCAATTGCCTGACCCGTCTGGTTCACCCGACCTGGCTGCATGACCGAGTCATATCAAAGCCCATTTAATATATATTCTTTCTTTTTTTTCTTTTTCATTTTTTTCATTCTCTGTTCAATTCCAAATTTGACCCTTCTAGAGCTCGTTTCTCCCAAAACTCAAAACAAAAAAGTTGTATATAATCCTTTTTTCTTTCTCTTAAAATTTGAATCGTCTCGATTGGAGCTCAGACGAAAAAGTTATGCATGAAATACAAACATGTGTCGGTTTTGGCTCCCGGGAATTTTCCTCCGATAAAATATTACCAAAAATTCATAAATTACACAATAAAACTCAAGAATGATAATTTTGGTACTTTATTAAAATATTGGATAAATTTAGACACTTAATTAAAAATATAAGCCGTAAAGACCGGATCAAAGTGCTCAATTACGCAGTTTTGACGCGTAATCAGCCCACTACATATGAGAGAGACCCAGGAGCTCAGGAGATCCCACAAGAGCTACCCCATGTGTCGTACAACACCGAGATTATTGTAGCCATTACCGATCTCTCTGCCTCGTTTCAAGAGTTCTAAGTCTCCATGACTAAACAGAAATCTTTCTCTAGTGACAGACTTGACTCCCTTTACAGCAAGTTCACCGAGTTCCAATCCGAGGTGCGGGCTAACTTTCACATCCTCGGTGAGAATTTGAGAAAGTTGAATGATGAGGAAATTAGGGAGGATGACCAGATGGAGTTGAGCGGTAAGGAGGAGGATAATGATCATGACGACGGGGAGACCTAGGCGTGCTTCGTGAGGATCCATTGCATCATACTTCAAATCTTTATTTGATTCACCTTTTATTTTATTCAGATACACTCTTATTTGGCTGTAACTTTAAAAAAGCTTTTATACTTTTCTTTTGACGATCACACTCACCACACACACACACACAGATAGTATGATATAGTTATTGTGCTTTTGTTTATGATTTTATATATATATATATCTCTGCAATACTTTGATTTGCATGTATTTGTGCTTGGATGACTATTCTGTTGAAATGCATGCTTAGTGTAGAAGGCCTCCTACATGGCGAATGCAGTTGATGAGAATTGCCTGCTGGTAGATTATATGTTCTCGAATGCCTTAAAACTCTTGAGATACTGCTTATTTGAGAATCATTTTTGTGCAGGTTGATTTTGGGAAATGTCCTGTTTACAGTCGACATGCTGCCAAATTTTCTGTAGACATTTGCTCAAACAGTTGAAACAATCTTTGAATACTTTGTATGCAAATGCAGTTTAATCTTAAAGTCTAAATATTTACGCTTAGCTCATTTTCTTTGAAATTTTAAATTATTTGGAGCTAGTTGTGCGTATATATATTTGAAGTGCTTAGATATTGGCAAGTTCTTATGGATTGATCATATTTTCAAACTAAATGTTGTCGGATTTTTCTTTAATTATTGCACACAACTCTATATCATTTTCCAAATGCTAAACCTCTTAAAACTTGAGCTGTGTTTCTAAAATAACATTTGAATTTCACTTAAGTTGATTTATAAAGAAAATGCATACTCTTAGAGGGGGTCACTTGACATTAATATCATTAGGCCCTAAGAAATAGAAATGTATTGTTCTTTCATTCTATACATCATTTGGCAAATACATTAACTAGGTGATATCAATGTGCATGTTTTGACAAAATCTTTATTAGATATCATGCTCATTTCAAAACAACATGCCTTTACAAAAATTAGCATTCTTATCAATTGGTATGTTAATAAATGGTAGCCTCACTATCACGTAAATATAACACTTGGTATCGCGATGACATGCTTTCATTATACTATGCCTTGTGGAAATACATGCTTGTTTTGGAAAACAAAAGATGAATACGATAAAATTAACGTGAAAATATTTTTTTAAAGGATGAGTGAAAGTCAAATGAAAATTTAATTTTCATCCTTGCATAATCATCCATTGGGAGAGTATAGAACATTAAGATTATCAATATGCTGAATGCTACTTTTACTTCCTTAATGCACATTCTATTTGGATTACTTAAATGAAATTTGATACATATTGTGCATAGAAACTCCAAACAGGTCACTTACGTAGCGGGTTATGATTGGGAATGCTCTATTTTCAAACGGCATGCTGCCGAATTTTTTCTTCCCCCAATATACCTTCCATATCAAAATGACGTACTTTGCCTTCGTGACATATTGCTTAACCCTTTTTGTTGTTGCTAAAAAGGGGAGAAGAGGCAAAAGTGGGGTAAAATTGTGCTTAATTTTGCTTAATCTTTTATTACTCGTTACTTTCATTATCTTTATGCATAAAGTCAGGGGGGGCCTTTCTTGGCTAAACTCACTTTTGCATAAAGTATTTGTCATCATAAAAAATGGGGAGATTGTTGACCTTATAGGTCACACGCAATTTTGATTATGACAAATACTCTTGGTACTAATGGTTGTATTGAGAATTGCATACAGGTTCACCTTGTCCGCGCTTCAAGACTAAAAGACATATTATGATGGCGTGCAGTGTTCATGTCAAAGAATGAAGATCTATCTGTTGTATTTTGTATTCATTTGTCTATTTCTTCATTTTAGGAAGTAATTTATTATGAACTATGCACTTGTATGGCTTGTTATAATTTGCATCATGCATCGTAGGTAGGTATGCTCAAAACGACCATAGTTGGACCTTAGGTACCTACACTAAGAACAAGTGTCCCCTACATCACTTATCATAATCAGAGGAATGAATATAAGGCTAAAATGAACTTAATGGGAAAAGATGAGAGGGTTCGGGTGACTGAACCTATGTCGTGTAAAGCGGCTCGGGCGACCGAACAAGTCAACATGTTGACTTGGTCTTCGGGCACCCAAACCTATTCTTGAACGTATCTTCCTCGGGCACCCGAAAGCTTGTCAGAGCACTTTTCAAATACTTGGGCGACCGACCGTTTACGTTCAAAAGAGGAATCAGGCGACTGAATTGCCTAGTTCAGTTAACCGAACTGCGAGCCGGGCACCCGAACTATTGAACAAATTGCTACCGACTTTGCTTCAGCTGACCGACCCTTTAGACACCCGAACCTCTAAAAGATGAATTTTTTACTATGTCTGTTTGGGCACCCGAACCTCTAGACGAGCACCCAAACCTTGCGGGTTAAAATACATTTTACCAAATTTTAAAATGGGGTAAAAAGGGTTAATATTCTTAATGGTCTTTTAAACAACTTTAATTATACCCACTATGTCCCCAATGGTAAAAAATTCCTCCTTGCCTATATATACTCATTCATTTGTCTTAATTAGCAAGGATTAGCAAACTTGATTAGGAAAAAAATTCTCTCAACTTTCAAAACCCTATATTAGCCAAATACTACTTCCAAACACTCACATACTCTTCATTCTTGATTTCTCCAAAGCATTGTGAGTATTTTCTAAGGCTAATATGCTTATTCACAATTTCTAGAACTCTCATTTACATTATTGTTTGATCGATTTTCTGATAGAGTTTAGCATTAAAGTTCTTCCACCAATTTCATTTGATAAATCTAGTGTGGAAAGACTTTAAGGGTTGTGGGTCTTGCATTGTTGTTGCAAGTTACCTAAACCTAGATTTTGTGTTCAAAATCCTTTTCAAAAAGCTAGTACTTCAAACAACTCCATTGTGCCTTGAATATTAGAATACATTAATTGAGTTGTTTGTTTGAACATACTTAGCATATTTTGAAACCCTAATCTGATATTGTATTATCACATAGTGTGTTTCAAATATTGCGTGAATATACACTTTAGATCTGAACTGAAAACCTATACGTGGTTGAGTATTTAGCACACCTTAGAGTACTGAACATATTTACATATCATTCATACTTGCATTATTGATTAAGATGCATCGGTGCACACATCTGCTTGTCTAGAAGCGAATTTTCGTGTATACATTTTATACACATTGGTTGTATTCCAGGCACGGGCCTGAAGAGAGAGACTAGCCCTTTGGAATAGTCCAGGATTGAATTAGACCCGGTTAGGAAAGCTAGGTGCATCATCTTATTAAGGCATGTCCGTTGAGGTCAGCCCCTTGAATTGACTTGGTTGTATTAGGTGCCACTCCATCCGTTTAAGTGAGCATTATAGTGGTAATCCTTGTGTTGGTGTGGCCAAGGCGGGGACGTAGGTACATTGGCCGAACCCCTATAACATATCATGCTTGTTCTTTACATTTCTGCACTTGACCTTTATTGCATGTGTATGTTTATTTATTGATTGTGTAGATTGACCCTAGGTTGGATTGTTCTGTTGACAAAACCAGTTAACCTAGGCGTTAAATTTTAAATACCCAATTCACCCCCTTCCTGGGGTTGCACCAAATCTATCACCGAATCACGTAAATCTGGTGTTCTTATTTTGCATATTTATTTTTCTTGTGTGTGATTATTGTTCCTAGCTAGATCCCTTACAATTGGTGTCAGAGCCATATCGGAGCAAAATCGCCAGATTGGAGCCTCTGCCCTGTATCTCAAAACTAAGTGTTAAGCCCAGCATCGTGTTGCTCTCAATAAGACGAAGCCAACGGTGTAACCTGAACTCAAACGGAGGTCCTCACATGTTTATACATGCCCACATACGCTCTGAGAAGTGTGCAACGCCTTCATGCCCCACGAGACACGCCCCCACATGCTTTCACGCACCTATTGTAGAACCAACGTTATTGTGACGCCAGTATGTCCACGTCAGCAAACCGCGTTAGCAGTCGCATCAACGTTGTGTCAGAGCCACATCATCAGACACATGGCACACAATCAGCGCCACGTCAGTAGCCGGGACCCAGTCATCTATGACATCAGCAACTAGACTCCACTGCCACGTCAAAAATGGTCCCCACCTTTCACGTTAGCATTGGGCCCCACCTGCCATGTCAGCAGACATGTCATTGAAATATGACCAAAAATGGTTCTAGAATTGTCCAGAATTTTCCCCTATTTTTAAAGATTTTTTTACAATTTTTTTTATATTTTCAAGGAATTTTCTCAAAATTATTTTTGTGATTTTAAATTTTTTTTTTGCCCCTTGAGTCAAAAAAACTCCAAGAATTTTTCTTTATTTTTCTGATTTTTTGGTTATTTTTTTATTTTTTTTCCTATTTTTTTAAATAAAAAAGAAATAAAATGAATTTCAAAATTGTTTTTAATTTAAAAAGGCAGCAGCTCAAGGAGACAAATAGGGTCAAACTGGTTGACCCGGTTTAGAGGAGAAGAGAAGTAGGAAACTATCTTGGATTGCCACGTGTCACCCAATTATGGTGACATGTGTCGATGTTTGATTGGACGGAGCTTTTTTTAATAGGAAAACATGGAAGTGACATATAGCAGTGACATCATAATAATGCCATCCACCATGTGGTACCATGCCACTGGCATAGAAAAAATAAAGGGGATCATTGCGCCATCCACAAAAAACGCAAAAGAGATGGCATGGATCGCACGACATCACTAGGTGGCGTCACCCAGAATGCGCAGACCAAGACGTGCCATGTGTCTCCACCTGATGGGTGACATGTGACCCACTACAAATTTTTTTATTTTTTTTATAATTAACTTATATATATATATATATTATTCCTTTCTTTTCCTTCTTTTCTTTCTTATTCTTGAACTCTCTCAAGCTCTTTAATCTCTTTTTCACTCACACCCTCTTCGCTTTCTCACTCACTCATCGAAGCCTACCATGGCAGCCATGGCTTCTAGTGGCCTCTGTCACCTCTTGTGGTCCACAAGGTAATATTCACTCTCTCTTATCTATCTCTTTCTTATCTCAATCTCACTCTTGACGTCTCTTTAGATCTTTCTCAATATCATTCTTCTCTCTTTTTGGGGATCTCTTTAACCTTCATTCTTCTTCTAATTTCACTCTCTAAAATTCTCTCAAACTCACTCTGCCTTTCAATATTTCTTTCTCTCTCTTATTAACCCCTCCCTGGTTTCCCTTTTTTGCAAGTCTCGATTCAAAACAAGGCAGTGAGCTTTGAGCCCTCTACCAAATTACCCTAGATCCTGAGCTCAAATTGAATTCTAAAGGTGAACCATCTCTTATCTTTACTCTTCCTTTTCTACTATTTCTTTGATTTTTTTGATGTTTTCTCATGTGCCAAATAAGGGAACCAAGTTGGAATTGACTAGGGTTAAGGTTAGGTTTGGGGTTAAGTCAAGGGCACATCTTAGATTTAGCTATGGACCAAGCTTAAGTTAGGTTAGGGTTCTAGGTGGGTTGATTTTTAAGCTTTAGATTGAGGTTTTAGGGTTACTTGGGTTAGAATTGGTTGTGTAATGACCCGAAGAATAATAGTATTTAAATAATGATTAAGAGGGTGGAAAATGGAAATAAGAAGAGAAGGAGGTAGTAGGCTACGTCAACGAATGCTTCGTGTTCGTCGATGAAATTGTAATTGGGCTCGTCGACGAGGTGACATGCCTCGTCGATGAGGAAATATCGAGAAAGGTTTTGGGCAGTCTAAATTTCGTCGATAAGGAGTGGGTTTCGTCAATGAAATTATTAAAGGACTCATCGACGAGATGACGTGGCTTGTTGACGAATCCAATCCTATAAATAGTGAAAAACTTAGATTTTTTATGAAATTCAGCGCAGAAACTCCCTATCTCTCCTCCCTTCAACTCCCTCTCCTTCTCTCTTCGATTTCGGCCCAGGTTTTTGCATGTTCGACGATCTGAAGTCACTACGACGCTCCTGGAGAAGTTCTCTCCATATCTGCTGGAGCAAATCATCAGTGGAGCTGAGTTGAAATTCGTCCCTAAGTTGAGGTAAGGCTTTTTATGCCAAATTTGGTCTTTCCGTAGTTATAAAAAAGATTATTTATGAAGAAATACGAATGTTTAGTTCTGGGGGTTGTCGTTTTGAGGGCTTTGATCAGGAAACCCTATGGGTGTTAAACCAAGATATTTTAGAAGCTTTCTCAGTAGTCAGGTAAGGGAATAAACTAAAACAGTTATTTTTCACACAAATTACTATTATTTATAAGCAAATTGATTTTCTCAAAAATATGTACAATATTTGAATATTATGGAGTAAATGCATATTTGGGAAAATACTGCTGTTTTATGGGAATTATGATTTTCAAACGAAATGTATGATTTACCCAGCTTTGTGTGGCATGAATGTTATTTTCCATAAAAAGTATTATAATATGGAAGATTTTACGAGTAAAGTATGTTTGCAGAAATTATGAAATAATGCAGTACATTATAATTTTGAAAATACATGATAATTGATTTATTTTCAAAATGATATGTATAAGATATTTAGCGCAAGGTCGTGTTTTACATATGATTTCCGCACGAGGCCGTATTTATGAAATATTCAGCGTGAGGTCGTATTTATGAAATGTTTGGTGCTAGGTCGTATTTATGAAATGTTTGGCGTGAGGCCGTATTTATGAAATGTTCATCGCGAGGTCGTATTTATGAAATGATTTCGACGCAAGGCCGTATTTATGAAATTATGAAAGATGCTATATTATCATGTATTATATGTTATTAGAACTCGGATTTTAGTTTAGTTCAGTTCAAGAGCACGGTACCGTAGCTTATAGATCAGATATCTATGATCAGATTAGTGCTAACCACCCCACGAGGAGGTGGGAGATGGATAGTCGATGTGGCTTTCAGTGTAGAGTGTAGACATCCACCTGACAATTCGGACTAGGGTGTGACGGGCCCATCGTACTTACAGATATTTTTTGACTCGGTAGTGGTCAGCCAACCATTGTCAGGTCCCTCCTTCGAGCTGCACAACCCGTCATGGGGGGTAATACATGACATCAGCTAGCTATTCATCCTCGGTATGTTTTCAGTATTATCAGATATAACAAACAATTTATGAATGATATGAGTTACTAGAAAAATATGAAAGTATATGATGATTCAGTATGTTATGAAGAATGTTTACAAATTTATGAAATGTATTGTATATGTATAACTGCATTATATATTCATGTTGCCACACTGTTGCATTTACTTTATTTTCCCTTACAGAGTTGTGTCTCACCCCCAAACTTAATTAATTTTTCATGAGACCCTGAGAAACTGGCGGGTCGTGGCCGCCGTTGAGTGAGTTGAGCTTCCCTGCTAGAAGAGTAAGCTTTGATCTAGGATCAGAAGAATTTTGTTGTAAGATCCTAGATCTATTTTGATGTTTTGAAGATTGTATTCAAATACTATATTTTGGGAATGTAGTAGACTCTGGTATTATGTAATTAATGGTTTGATAGATGTAAATTATTTTTACTGCTACTTAGGTTTCCGTTGTTTATGTCAGGCCATCCCTGCTACCCACAGGTTCAGGTTGATGTTATTATTATTTATGTTTATTATGTGATAAGTTAAGCAAGACGCTACATTTATTGGAGTAAATGCATATTTGGGAAAATACTGTTGTTGTACGGGAATTATGATTTTAGAACGAAATGTATGATTCACCCAGCTTTGTGTGGCATGAATGTTATTTTTCATAAAAATTATTATGATATGGAAGATTTTATGAGTAAAGCATGTTTTCAAGAATTATGAAATAATGCAGTACATTATAGTTTTGAAAATACATGATAATTGATTTATTTTCAAAATGATATGTATGAGATATTTGGCACAAGGTCGTGTCTTACGTATGATTTCGGCATGAGGCCGTAGTTATGAAATGTTCAGAGCAAGGCCATATTTATGAAATGTTCAGCATGAGGAAGTATTTATGAAATGTTCAGCTCGAGATCGTATTTATGAAATATTTGACGCGAGGCCGTATTTAGGAAATGAAGCCATATTTATGAAATTATGAAAGATGCTATATTATCATGTATTATATGTTATCTGAACCCGGATGTTAGTTTAGTTCAGTTCAAGAGCACGGTACCACAACTCATAGATCAGACATCTATGATCAGATTCGTATTAACAACCCCATGAGGGGGAGGGAGATGGATAGTCGATGTGGCTTTCAGTGTAGAGTGTAGACGTCTACCTAGCAATTCGGACGAGGGTGTGGCGGGCCCATCGTACTTACAGACATTTTTTGACTCAAGAGTGGTCGGCCAGCCATTGTCAAGTCCCGCCTTCGAGCTGCATAACCCGTCATGTGGGGTAATACATGACATCAGCTAGCTATTCATCATGGGTATGTTCTCAGTATTATTAGATATAACAGACAATTTATGAATGATATGAATTACTAGAAAAATATGAAAGTATATGATGATTCAGTATGTTATGACGAATGTTTACAGATATATGAAATGTATTGTATATGTATAATTGCATTATGTATTCATGTTGCCATATAGCTACATTTAGTTTATTTTCCCTTACTGAGATGTGTCTCACCCCCAAACTTAATTAATTTTTTATGAGACCCTGAGAGATCGGCGGGTCGTGGCCACCGTTAAGTGAGTTGAGCTTCCCTGCTAGAAGGGTAAGCTTTGATCTAGGATCAGGAGATTTTTGTTGTAAGATCCTAGGTCTATTTTGATGTTTTGGAGATTGTATTCAAATACTGTATTTTGGGAATGTAGTAGACTCTAGTATTATGTAATTAATGATTTGATGGATGTAAATTATTTTTACTTCTTCTTAGGTTTCTGTTGTTTATGTCAGGCCATCCCCGCTACCCATGGGTTCGGGTTGATGTTATTATTATTTATGTTTATTATGTGATAAGTTAAGCAGGACGCTACAAGTTGGTATCAAAGCCTAGGATACTAGGTTCTGTAGACTCTAGAGTGCAGCAGTAATAATACCAGAATATAGGATAAGGGGATTTGAGGTCTGGTTTTGTAGTCTAGTTGTAGGACTTCCGTGGTGGTTTGTGTGATTTTCCTGGGGTGACGATTTTAGGAAAGTCATGGTAAACTATTGTCGGGTTAGGTATCTAGGTTGCAGGATTGAACCTTGAATTAAGATCAAGAGTGACGAATTAATTAGGAGAATATATTATATGAGTTGGATGATATGTATAGTGAAGGGGGTTTTAAGTTAAGTTTATTGTTTTTCAAGATGGACCCTGGTGGTAGTAGTGCCCATGCTAGTGGGAATGAGGGTGTTGGACCCTCAGGCGCTGCGAGTGGTGATTCTGATGCAGTCTTATGCAGCGTAGCACAGCAAGTCATGGCTGAGATTGCCAGAAGTTCGAGGGAGCAGGGTGGTCTGTCTGTAGGCTATGGTAGCTCGATCGAGAAATTTATTAAGATGATTCCTCCGACTTTCATTCAACAGTTGCTGAAAACTGGGTGCAGGAGATAGAGAAAATGTTTGCAGTACTGCAGTGTTCGGAGGAGCAGAGGGTACTATTTGCCACATATAAACTGACTAGAAAGGCCGAGATGTAACGTCCCTCAATTTGTTAACATAAAATATCACATAATAAATAAAATGGTCAACCCGAACCCATGGATAGCGGGGACACCTGTCAAACACAGCGGAAAACCTAGCAGCAGTAAACATAAAATCTCAAACATCCAATCATAAATCATAATACTAGAGCTTTCTATAACATCAAAATACCGTTATGATATACAACCTCCAAAAGTCAAAATAACACCAGGATTAAATAACAAAAACTCCCGATCCTAGTTCAATGCTTACCCTTCTAGTAAGGAAGCTCCAATCACTCAATGGTGGCTCTAGCCCGCCGATTTCACTGGATTTCCTGAAATCATTTAATGTTCGGTGGTGAGACACTTCTCAGTAAGGGAAAATAAACTAAATACAGCTGTGTGGCAATATGAATATTTAATGCATTTATACGTATACAGTACATTTCATAATTCTATAAACATCATCATATCGTACTGGGTAAACATATATTTTCACATCTGATAATAAATCATAACATACATAAAATCATCTGTTATAACTGTAGTACTGAAAATAAACTCACGATGAATAGCTAGCTGGTGTCATGTATTACCCCCCATGACGGGTTGTGCAGCCTGAAGGCGGGACCCGACAATGGCTAGCCGACCACTGCCGAATCAAATATGTTTGTAAGTACGATGAGCCCACCACACCCTGGTCCAGACTGCCAGGTGGACGTCCACACTCTACTGAAAGCCACATGAACTATCCATCCCCCATCCCCTCGTGGGATGGTTAGCACTAATCTAACGTAGATATCTGATCTATACATATAGCTACGGTACCGAGCCCCTGAACTAAACTAAACTAACATCCTAGTAGTGATAACATATAATACATGATCATACATATAACATCATTACAGCCTCGTGCTGAAAATATGGTAATTACAGCCTCGTGCAGAAAACATAAATACGTGGCCTCGTGCCAATAACATAAATACGGCCTCCTGCCGATAACATAAATACGGCCTCGTGCCGATAACATAAATACATGGTCTCGCGCCAATAACATAAATACGGCCTCGTGCCGATAACATAAATATATGGCCTCGCGCCAAAATTGTTTCAGGTATATATATTCTGAAAATACATCATTTATCATATAATCGTCAAAACCATCACAACATAACTCATATTTTCATAATACCTGAAATCATGATTTGTTCATAAAATCTTTCACATCATAATACATTTCACATAAAATAATATTCATGCCACACATATGCTGTTAAAAGTCATACTTCATATTCTAAAATCGTGAATTCCTTACATCTCATACATACATATACATTTTAATCATCATAGCAGTATTTTCCCAATCGCACATTTCCTTCGTAATACACAATATAACATATACTTTTCTGAAAATAAATTTTCTCATAATCAATAACAATTTGTATGGAAAATTACTGCTTTAGTTTATTCCCTTACCTGACTATTGAGAAATTCGTTAGGACCCAAAATTTCACGCCCTTGGCGCCCGAAATTTAACTCCTGCAATTTATATTTTCCTCACATTAATTAATCTATTTCTCCAAAATAATATTCATCTAGCCTTACCTAGGCTCCATATACCTCAAATTAATATTTAAACTATTATTTAACATCCCCACTTAATTTTTCCAAATTTTGCCTGTGGGTCCCAAAATTACACCCGCGGCGCTCACCCGGGCCCTAAATTCTAGAAATCATACTTCAGTCCTAAATACTTAATATTTTAGCATTTTTAAATTAATGCTAATTAATTAAAATAAGCCCCTTGATAACCGCCGCACCCCAAATTTGGGATTTTGGCCCAACACCCCCATGAGAATTCCGTCCCACTAGACTTGTAGAGAATCACCCCTAGATTCTTGTGGTGGTGTCTGTTCATCAATTGGGCTTATAGTTTGCAAGAAATTAAAGAAAAAGGAGAAAATGGCTTACCCGATGGAATATGCTTACGCCGCTCCTACCACTGATTCGCTTCGGTAGAAATGACAGCAACAGTGAATGGAGTCCAGTAGTATCTTCGGATTTTCAATCAAGCGAAAATCCATCATGTAATCGAGGAGAGAGGGAGAGAGAACGTAAGGAGAGAGGGAGATTACAAAAGTTGCAGAGAAAAAGGATAAAGAAAAGAAAAGAAAAGAAAGAAGAAGATGATGATGTTGGGAGGGGGGGGAGGGGGGCCTGCACAGTTCTGAGAACTTACCTGAAGCTTCAAGCTTCAGGTAATGTGATAATAATAATAATAATAATAATAATAAGTTTAATTAATAATAATAATAATAATATATTTTATTAATAAAAAAATTAATTTAAATTAATTTTTTTTCTTTTTCCTTTAAATCCGATTAATTAATTAGTTAATTAAATTTTTTTTTTTTTTTTTTGGGGTTTTTACACGAGAGATGGTGGTCGGCGGTGAGATTATTAAAGTAGCAGAGGACTGTACATGTAGAGATTAGGTGGGAGCAGTTTAAAGAAATATTCTTCGACAGGTATTTTCCTGCCTCGTCCAGGGAGGCCAAGATTGAGGAGTTCCTGAATCTGAAGTAGGGACGGCTATCAGTGCAGCAGTACGCGGCGAGGTTCATTGAGCTATCTCGCTTTGCCCTGTACATCATTTCAGATGAGGTGAAGAAGGTACGATAGTTTGAAAGAGGCCTGAGGAGAGAAATATACAAGTAGGTATCGATACTAAAGTTGCAGGACTTCGCCGAGCTGGTTGACCGAGCCACTATAGCAGAAATTGGTGATCAGATGGAGGCCGAGGAGCAGATACAGAAGAAGAGGTCCACACCTTTTGGTTCCTAGCAGGGGTTTGGATGTGGCTACTATAGAGACCGGAGGCAAGAGACCGTGAATTATGATTTTCAGGGTGTACAGTCATTTCCAGCTTGCCTGTCTTGCGGGAAAAGAAACCTGGGGGAGTGTCGTGTTGGATGGGGTGTTTGTTACCAGTGTGGGAAGCTAGGGCATGTGATGCGGGATTTCCAGGCTCAGATTGGTGCAGCTCCTGCTCCTGCTCCTAGACATGCTTATGGAGGCTATCAGGCGCCACATGGAGGCTAGCATAGGAATATGGCCCTAGCCAGGGTTTTTTCTTTCACGCAGGGTGATGCTGAGACAGCTAGCGACGTGGTGACAAGTACGATTAATATTTTTTCATTTAAAGTTATTGCACTTTTTGATTATGTTGTCACACACTCGTTTGTGTCTTTGGGGTGTGTTAAATAATGTAGGGTTGAAACACAATCACTAGATGTCGAGTTATTAGTGGCTACACCAACCGAGTCAACAGTGAGATGTAGTAGGATGCTCCATGGTTGTCCAGTTGATGTTCAGGGGAGAATTTTATCAACTGATTTGGTGGTGGTGGATATGCACAGGTTTGACATCATTTTCGGCATGGATTGGCTAGCAGCTAATTCTACTATTATAGACTGTCGTGCAAGAGAAGTGATATTCAGACCTCTAGGGAAACCAGAATTCAAATTTACAGGGTCACGAGTGCAATCTTCACTTCAGATGATCTCAGCTATTCAGGCGAGGCAACTACTCTTGAGTGGTTGTCAGGGGTTCGTGGCCTTCGTAAAGGAAGCAACAGGGAATGAAGTGAAGCTCACTAGTATGCCAGTGGTAAAGGAGTTTGCTAATGTGTTTCCAGATGAATTACCAGGTTTTCTACCTGATCGGGAGGTAGATTTTCCCATTGATCTACTTCCAGGTACAGCGCCGATCTCTAAAGCACCGTACCGAATGGCACCAACAGAATTGGCAGAACTGAAAGATCAGTTGCAGGATTTGCTTGATAAGGGCTTCATACGACCTAGTGTATCTCCGTGGGGAGCTCTAGTACTATTCGTGAAGAAAAAGGACAGGTCTATGAGGATGTGCATAGACTACAGGGAGATTATAAAGTGACCATCAAGAACAAGTATCCTCTACCCTGTATCGATGACTTATTTGATCAACTCCAAGGTACACGAGTATATTCTAAAATTGACCTCAGATCAGGTTACCATCAGGTAAAGGTGAGAGCAGAGGATGTATCAAAGATAGATTTTAGGACCAGATATGGGCATTATGAGTTTCTTGTTATGCCATTTGGTCTGATGAATACTCCTACGATATTTATGGATTTGATGAATAGGATTTTTCATCCATATTTAGATCAGTTTGTGGTTGTTTTTATTGATGATGTACTGGTCTATTCGAGGAGCTACGAGGAGCACAAGATACATTTGAGGCAGGTCTTGCAGATGCTTAGGGAGAAGAAGTTATATGCAAATTTCAGTAAATGTGAATTTTGGCTCGAGAAAGTTGTGTTTTTGGGGCATGTTATTTCAGGAGACGAAATTTCTGTAGATCTAGTAAGATTGAGGTGGTAGTGAGTTGGGCTAGACTGAGGAACGTCCAGGAGATCAGGAGTTTCTTGGGGTTAGCTGGATATTACCATCATTTCATTGAGGGGTTCTCAGCTTTATCAGGGCCTCTGACATGACTGACTAGGAAGAATGCCAGATTTGAATGGGACGACAGCTGTAAGCAGAGTTTTTAGGAACTGAAGTAGAGGGTAGTCACAGCGCCTGTATTGATCATTCCGTCTGGGAGTGAGGGTTATACTATCTATAGTAATGCATCCTTGAAGGGACTTGGCTGTGTACTGATGCAGCATGACAGTGTAGTGGCATATGCATCCAGACAGTTGAAAGAATATGAAAAGAACTACCCTATCCACGATCTTGAATTGGCTACAGTGGTACACGCATTGAAAATTTGGAGGCATTATTTGTACAGTGAGCAGTGCGAGATTTTCTCCGACCATAAGAGTTTAAAGTGTTTCTTTACCCAGAAGAAATTAAATATAAGACAGAGAAGGTGGTTAGATTTAATTAAATATTTTGATTGTACTATCAGCCCAGGGAAAGCAAATGTGGTAGCTGATGCACTGAGTAGGAAATATGGGGAATCAGCATTGAGGATTATGGAGATCCAGCATCCGATCATGATGGATCTGGAGAGACTCAGATCGAGTTGGTTGAGAGTGACCCACAAGTATATATCGCCAGTCTAGTGGTACAGCCTACTCTGCAGGAAAGAATTAAAGCTACTCAGAAGGAAGATCCAGAATTAGCAGAGGTGATGGACAGAGTGCAAAGTTGTCAGCGGGAAGAATTCTGCATTTCAGATTACGGAGCTTTGTGATTCCGTTCCAGATTATGTGTTCCTACTGATGCTGACATCAGGAAGAATATTTTAGATGAGGTTCACAGATCTTTGTATATGGTTCATCCTGATAGTACGAAAATGTATAGGGATTTGCAAGAGTTTTACTGGTGGAGTAGTATGAAAAGAGAGATTGCTGAGTATGTAGCCCAATGCTTGATATGTCAGCAAGTAAAAACTGAGCACCAGAGGCCGGCGGGTCAGTTGTAGCCGTTATTTATCCCAGAGTGGAAGTGGGATCATATATCTATAGATTTTGTCTCAGAGCTGCCGTCGACATCGAATGGCTAGAATGTGATTTGGGTGGTAGTAGATCAGTTGACTAAAACTGCACATTTTCTCCTTATCAAGATTAGCTATTCCCTCATCCATTTAGCGGAGGTTTACATTCAAGAGATAGTTCGTTCTCATGGAGTGCCTGTATCTATTATGTCAGATCGAGACCCGCGATTCACGTCACGATTTTGGAAGGGCTTGTAGGAGGCTTTGGGGTCTCAGTTATTGTTTGGCGTGGCATTCTATCCTCATTCAAACAGACAAACTGAGAGGACGATACAGATACTAGAAGATATGCTCTATGCATGTGTATTAGATTTTGGGGGTAGCTGGACTCAGTTCATGCCACTGGTGGAGTTTGCGTATAATAACAGCTATCAGTCCAGTATTGGCATGGCACCATTTGAAGCACTGTAAGGTAGGAGTTGTCGATCTCCTTTGTATTGGGATGAGATGAGTGAGCGGCGAGTTGTGGGGTCAGAGTTGGTACAACAGGCATACGATAAAGTTCGTCTTATCAAGGAAAGAATCTATGCAGCTTAGAGCGAACAAAAAAGTTATGCTGATAATTGCCACAGGAATTTGGAATTCGACGCTGGTGATCATGTGTTTCTAAAGATAGCTCCACTGAAAGGAGTTATGAGATTTGTAAAGAAGGGTAAACTTAGCCCTAGATTCATCGGTTCGTTTGAGATTTTAAAGAAAGTGGAACAGATGGCCTACAGGCTAGCTTTTCCACCTACACTATCCAGGATGCACGACATATTCCATGTATCTATGTTGAGGAAATACATCTCAAATCCTTCTCATATTATCAACTATGGTGAGTTAGAGCTCAGTGATTCGCTAGTCTATAAGAAGGTACCAGTGCAGATTTTGGACTGAAAGGAACAGGAACTACGTAATAAAAAGATTCTTCTGGTAAAAGTTCTATGGAGGAATCACGCAGTAGAAGAGGCTTCTTGGGAACTCGAGGAGCAAATCAGACAAAAATACCCACAACTATTCCAAGAAGATCAAATGTGATTAAGAAATATGAGTAAATATGTAATATTTCCTTTGTAGGTACATGTAATTCTTTAATTAGTAAGTGGTATTTTAGTTTTGGGCGAATTTTCTTTCGGTATATGTATTCTCCCAGGACTTGAAATGTAACCACGGTATTCCTCCGCCATAAGTGAGGGCAAGTAATAAAATAAGTAGACCATTTTGCCTAATAAAGGACGATAAATTACAGGAATAGTAAATTTTGAGGACGAAATTTTTTAAGGAGGGGAAAATGTAATGACCCGAAGAATAATAGTATTTAAATAATGATTAAGAGGGTGGAAAATGGAAACAAGAAGAGAAGGAGGTAGTAGGCCACGTCGACGAGATGACATGTCTCGTCGACGAGAAAATACCAAGAGAGGTTTGTGTAAAGCCCCGAACCCTTAAACCCGGGTCCGGCGCATTATACCTGATCATATCCTCATAAATCATATTCCATAACATACGCAGCGGAAAACATGATCATAATCTCCATATAACATTATACCAGAGTTTACTAATTCTAACTATGAACCATAATAAATCATCCAACACCTGCATTTCCAAAAATCTACATAACTCCCAAAATAATTCAGTAGGTTCACGAACTTTCTTTTCTCTATAGACTTAAAATATAAGGACGTAAAACATAAATTTTTGCATCTCATAATTAACATAGAAATATACCATTTTCTTTTACTATTTCCCAATAATGTTATAGAACCTCGAGCTCTCTAAGCTCGATCTCGATGAAATCCTGAAAAAAAGATAAATTTATATTCGGGTGAGACACATCTCAGTAAGGGAAGAAACCATATATTAAAGCAGTGTGTGGCCAACATGAGTTTATATATAACATAATATTTAACATTTGAAAATCCTTAACATAATTTCCAAAATCATTCTTTGATCCTAATCAAACACATGCAAATGTTTAACCTACGAGATTTCCCGAGGATAGGGGTGATTACCCGCCCATACAAGTAGCAACCCTCTGCTCTGATACATTTGGCAACCCGAAGGTCACAATTTAAGCATACCAGGGCACTCACCTTACTCAGTAAGCCCTCAAGTGATAAATTAATCTCGTACTCACGCATTCAACAATAGTTTATCGGAAAAGGCCCTAAGGATAGGGAATTCTCTGCCTATACAAGTAGGTTCCCTCTCCCCTAGTACGTTATGTGGCTACTGCCACATCTGTAGCTACTAGTGCACTCGCCTCACTCAGCAAGCCCTCAGGCGAAAGGTATGCCTCACCCAATCGTAACATGTTCTACGTACATACGTACTTCTAATATCATAATACATTATTCTGTTATGTCATTATACATTCATGCACATTCATTCCTGTTCATAACTTAACTTTGCATTTCGTTTCACTTTAAGTGACTTTTTCCCATTTACATCATTTGCCTTTGTCATTTCATTACATTGTCATTTCATCAGTCATTTCATTGCATAACATTTCATTTCATTACTTCGTACTACAGCTGGTCTTTAGCCATCATCAGTTAATCTACGTAGAAACGTGCTAAATCTGCTAACATAGCTCCTTTTAGCTGTCATCAGTTAGTCTACACAGAAGTGTACTAGATCTGCTAACATAGCTCTCTTTTAGCTGTCTTACATTTACATAGTTGCATTTAACATACACAGGCAACATTATCCATATCATATTTTATTTTCATTGCTTTACTTACTTAGCCTGCATCTCATACATTTAACATATATTTGCACAGAATCTCATGCCACACAATTTAACAGTAAAATTCATACATTGCCTGTAAAATAAGCCAACCAACATTTAATGTTTGTATACTAAAAATACCTTTCATTTCTTACTTAATTATCCTCAAAATATTTCCCACTTTCATCAGTTCATTTTCGCATATACATATCTAATAAACAACCCTAAACTTGGAAAAAATATAATTTAAACAGTTGGCATTTTACCTATATCGAAACATATACACGTACATATAACACAATTTATTTTTCCATTAAATTCATAAAAATTATGATTTAATATATATTTTTCCCCTTACCTGGTTTCTTGAACTACGCCAACAGGGACTCCGAAAAATACCTGCGACTCTCACTCGGACCTTGAAATTAAATTCCTAATTCCAATAAATTATTCTTGAATAAAATATTATTTAAATATTTTCTAGGGTCATAACTCCTAAATAAATAAATATACCCTTAAATTTAACCAAATTGCCAAAATTTTCAAATCCCACTCTCGCTTTAGAGTAGGGCCTAGAAAACCCCAATTGGAAAATTACATACGTCAAAATAACGATGACGACAACAAGGACCCCGTGGTGGTGTCCGTTTGTCGATTTAACTATTAAAGGCGAAATTGAGAAAATGGGGAAAAACTACCTTTCCCCAAGAGCAGTGCCTCAGTCGTTCCTATGAAAAATCTGCTCCAATAGAAATGTCGGCAGCGGAACCAGGATTCCAACGGCACCTTCCGTTTCCCGATCCGTCGCAAACTCGCCGAGTAATTGAGAGAAGGAGAGAGATGGAGACGGAGTGGCTGGCACGCAGGAAAAATATTCACCAGGGGGGGCGTGCAGCTCTGCTCCAGGTTCTTCTTCTTTCTTCTTTCTTCTTTCTTCTTTCTTCTTTCTTCTTTCTTCTTCTTATCTTCATTCTGTCAGTAACTTTATATATATATATATTAAACTTATACTTATCATATATATATATATATATATATATATATATATTATATTACTTTAACTTTTATATATATATATATATATATATATCTTATTTTAATTATTATTTTTTCTTAAATTCGCAATACCATAATATTTAATTTAACAACCTAGTTATTTAATTATTTTAATTTATATCTAATTTAATTTAATTTCTTATATTTTTAATTTATTATTTTTCTCTTCCTCTTTTCCCACGTCATTCCTTTTATTTATTTATCTATTATTTTATTTATTATTATTTTTTCTAAATTATTTTAATCTTTTTTAAATTTCTGGGTCTTTACATTTTAGACAGTCTGAATTTCGTCGACGAGTAGTGAGTTTCGTCAACGAAATTATTAAAGGACTCGTCGACGAGATGACATGGCTTGTCGATGAATCCAGCCCTATAAATAGTGAAAAACTTGGATTTTTGATGAAATTTAGTGCAGAAACTCCCTATCTCTCCTCCCTTCAGCTCCCTCTCATTATCTCTTCGATTTCGGGCTGAATTTTCGTCGGTTCAATGATCTAAAGTCACTACAACACTCCTGGAGAAGTTCTCTCCATATCTTTCGGAGCAGATCGTCAGTGGAGCTGAGTTGAAATTCGTCCCTAAGTTAAGGTAAGGTTTTTTATGCCAAATTTGGTCTTTCCGTAGTTATAAGGAAGGTTATTTACGAAGAAATACTGATGTTTGGTTCTAGGGGTTGTTGTTTTGAGGGCTTTGATCAGGAAGCCCTACGGGTGTTAAACTAGGATATTTTAGGAGCTTTCTCAATGGCCAGGTAAGGGAATAAACTAAAGCAGTTATTTTTCACGTAAATTACTATTATTTATGAGCAAATTGATTTTCTGAAAAATATGTACGATATTTGAATATTATGGAGTAAATGCATATTTGGGAAAATACTGCTATTGTATGGGAATTATGATTTAGAACGAAATGTATGATTTACCTAGCTTTGTGTGGCATGAATGTTATTTTTCATGAAGAGTATTATGATATAGAAGATTTTACGAGTAAAGTATGTTTTCAGGAATTATGAAATAATGCAGTACATTATAGTTTTGAAAATACATGATAATTGATTTATTTTCAAAATGTTATGTATGAGATATTCGGCATAAGGCCATGTTTTACGAATGATTTTGGCACGAGACCGTATTTATGAAATGTTCGACTCGAGGCCGTATTTATAAAATGTTTGGCGTGAGGTTGTATTTATGAAATGTTTGGCATGAGGTTGTATTTATGAAATGTTCAGCGCGAGGTCGTATTTATGAAATGTTCGGCGCGAGGCCGTATTTATGAAATGTTCGGCGCGATGCCATATTTATGAAATGTTCGGCGTGAGGCCGTATTTATGAAATGATTTCAGCGCGAGACCGTATTTATGAAATTATGAAAGATGTTATATTATCATGTATTATATGTTATCAGAACCCATATGTTAGTTTAATTCAGTTTAGGAGCACAGTACCATAGCTTATAGATCAGATATCTATGATCAGATTGGTGCTAACCACCCCACGAGGTGGTGGGAGATGGATAGTCGATGTGGCTTTTAGTGTAGACGTCCACCTGGCAGTCCAGACCAGGGTGTGGTAGGCCCATTGTACTTACAAACATTTTTTTTACTTTGCAGTGGTCGGCCAGGCATTGTTGGGTCCCGTCTTCGGGCTGCACAACCTGTCATGGGGGGTAATACATGACATCAACTAACTATTCATCCTGGGTATGTTTTTAGTATTATCAGATATAACAAACAATTTATGAATGATATGAGTTACTAGAAAAATATGAAAGTATATGATGATTCAATATGTTATGACGAATGTTTACGGATATATGAAATATATTGTATATGTATAACTGCATTATATATTCATGTTGCTGCACAACTGCATTTAGTTTATTTTCCCCTACTAAGCTGTGTCTCACCCTCAAACTTAATTAATTTTTTAGGAGACCCTAAGAGACCGGTGGGTCGTGGCCGCCGTTGAGTGAGTTGAGCTTCCCTGCTAGAAGGGTAAGCTTTGATCTATAATCAAGAGATTTTTGTTGTAAGATCCTAGGTCTATTTTGATGTTTTGGAGATTATATTCAAATACTTTATTTTGGGAATGTAGTACACTCTGGTGTTATGTAATTAATGGTTTGATGGATGTAAATTATTTTTACTGCTACTTAGGTTTCTACTATTTATGTCAGGCCATCCCAGCTACCCACGGGTTCGGGTTGATGTTATTATTATTTATGTTTATTATGTGATAAGTTAAGCAGGACACTACAAGTTAGGTTGGGCTTAGTCAGGCTTAAGTTAGATTGGTTAATAGGTTAGGCTTTAGGCTTGGGCTTGCATTTAATTTAGGATCTGGGTTGGGTTTTGTTAGGTTGGGCTAGTCTAGGTCTGGGCTTAGTTGGGTTGTGTGGGTTAGTTTAGATTAAGTTGGGCTTGGTTTATTAGGTTTAGGCTTGGGCTTGGTTTTAGTGTTAAATGGGTTAGTTCTAAATGGTGGGTTTTAGGTCGGGGTTTATATTGGGTCAGAAGCTTAGGTTATAGTTTGGGCTTGGGGCTTGAGTAGGTCTGGGCTTTATTCAGGTTGAGCTTGGTTTGGGTTTTGATTTAAGTGGTTTTTAAATGGGATTTGGGTCTTGGTTATTGGGTCTGCTTGTGTTGAAGCTTGAGTTTCGAATAGGCTTCGAGTAGGTTGGTTTAAGTCCAGGTCATTAGGCCTAGGTTTAGATGGGCTTGGGTCTTGGGCTTAGGTTCAGGTGGGCTACAGGTTTAGTTTAGGCTTGGGCTAGGTTTTAGGTTTTAGGCTTTAAGCTTTAGGGCGAGGTTTAGGATTGGGCCAAGTTTAAATGAGTTTAGGTTAAGTTGGGTTCATTTGGCTAGGACTTTGGGTTTTCAATTGGGCTGGCTAGGTTGGAATGGAATTAGGTGCTAGATTGGATTGGTTGAATAGGTAAATGGGTTAGGGTGGGTAGGTTGACTAGGGTTAGGGTTGACTCGGGTACAGGTTGGGTTGACTTGGATACTGGTATGTTGACCCATGTAATGACTCGGGAATTTAAATAATTAGAAAATATGATAAATGAAATGGATTAATGGATAATGAAGGAAAAAGGAAAGAAATTAGAAGGAAAAGCAGGCCTCATTGACGTGTCATGTATTCATCGATGAGTGTCCTTCTAAGTTTGTCGACGAAGTTTGCTTCTCATCGATGAAAAAATCCTGAGAGAGAATTTTGGAAACCCTAAATTTCGTCAACAAAGGTATCTTCTCGTCAATGAAGACTCTACAGTGCCTCGTCGACTAACCCATATGTCTCGTCGACGCAGCCCTACGTATAAAAAGGGTTTTTCTTCATTTTCAGGGTGAATTCTCGAACTCTCTCTCCTCTCTCTCTCTCTCTCTCTCTCTCTATAGAAATGATCCCCCAACCTTCTCTCTTCAGTTTCGGGCCGGTTTTGACCCGGTTTGACGATTTGGAACCACCACGAGGTTCATAGGATCATTCTCTTCAAGGCTGTAGGAGCTAATCGTAGGTTTAAGGGGCCTGGGAAACATCCTAAAATCAAGGTAAATTAGTTATTTTGGGATTTTCTTAAGGAATGTTATTATTTGGAGCCTAGGAAATAGTAAATACTTATTTTATTTAAGACTTAAGTTAATTGGAATTTATTTTAATTAAGTTAGGATTTTTGAATTTAGGGTCCAAGTAAACGCTACGGGTATCGGTTCGAGGATCCTACAAACGTAGTTTGAAGTCAGGTAAGGGGGAAATTTATATATTAAATCAAGTTTTTCATAAATTAAAAAGGATTATGTGTTATTTATGTATATATATTTATATGTGGGTTTAAAAAGCCAGCCATGAAATTTATGTTTTCTGAGTCTAGGAATGTTTATATAGTTATGTATATGTGAAAGTAAACGAATGAAAGTGAAAAGGAATTTTTTTTAAGGAAGTAAGGAAGAAAATGTATTTTTAGTCTATAAATGTTAAATGTTGGTTGGCTTATTTTTTTTAAGGAATGTATATGAATTTTACTGTTAAATTGTGTGCCATGAGATTCCGTGTGAATGTATGTTAACTATACGAGATATAGGTTAAGTAAGTAATGAATTTATGAATAAAAATTATATGGGTAATATTGCTTGTGTATGTTAAATGCAATCATGTAAATGTAAGACAACTAAAAGACAGTCATGTTAGCAGATTCTAGTGCATTTCTATGTGAAAACTAACAAATGATGGCTAAAGACCAGCTGTAGTATAAAGGAATGAAATGAAATGTTATGCAATGAAATAACAATGAAATGTCAATAAAATGAAATAACAAATGCGAACGATGTAAATGGGAAAGAGTCACTTAAAGTGAAACGAAATGCAAAGTTAAGTTATGAACATAAATGAATGTGTATGAATGTATAATGACAAAAAGGAATGATGTATTATGATATTAGAAGTATGTATATACGTAGAATATGTTACGATTGGGCAAGGCAAACTCTTAGCCTGAGGGTTTGCTGAGAAAGACGAGTGCACTAGTAGCTTCAGATGTGGCAGTTGAAGCATAACGTACTAGGGTAGAGGGAACCTATTTATATGTGCGGGTAGATTTCCCTATCCTTAGGGCTTTTACCAGTAAACTATTGTTGAATGCGTGAGTACGAGATTAATCTAACACTTGAGGGCTTACTGAGTAAGGTAAGTGCCCTGGTATGCTTTAGTTGTGAGGGTTATTTTGTATCATAGTAGAGGGGTGCTACTTGTATGGATAGATAATCACCCCTATTCTTGAGTAATCTCGTAGGTTAAACCTTTGCATGTGATTATTTAGGTTCAGAAAATGATTTCGGAGTTATGTTAATGATTTTCAAATGTAATTAAAATGATATCTATTTACCTCATGTTGGTCACACGTTGTTTTTATATATATGTTTCTTCCCTTACTCAGATGTGTCTCACCCGAATATGAATGTTTCTTTTTCGGGACATCCTTGAGGTCGGGCTTAGGAAACTCGAGGGTATTTAGCATTTTGGAAGACTATAGAAACAGGGTATATGTTGATAATATTTTGGGAATGAAAATGTTTATGTTTTATATCTTTATGTTTTAAGTTTGTAGAGAAAAGAATGTTTGTGAACATACTGGAATGTTATGGAGTGTGTATTTATGGAAATGTAGGTGATGGTTGGTTTTTATGGATTTATAGGTAGAAAATAGAAAACTCTGGTATTACGGTATTATGGCATATGTTGTATGGAGAGTATGTTTATGTTTTCCGCTGCGTATGTATATTATGGATTATGGATTATCAAGAGTAATGCACCAGACCCGGGTTTAAGGTTTTGGGGCGTTACAACCCAAGTCATGGATAGGTTAACCCAAGTATTTGGGTCAATTTTAAGGCATTTGGGTTGGGTTGCCCAAATTTATAGGTGAATATCTTAGGCTTGTTGGGATTTTTGTAAGGTTTTCTATGGGGGGTTTTTTTTCTATTCTAATTTTGGGATTCTGACTTGGGATTTTGGCATTTAGATATAGGGTTTTGAGGTAAATTTGAATTATGTTTGGGGAATTTGAGGGTTCTAGCTAAGGGATTTAGGGGCTATAAACTTTAGGGCTTCAACTAGAAAATTTGTTTTAGTTTCAACAATATATCAAGCAATATTCAAATGATTGGGCTTACAAGGCTTAACATCTTATTTTGATGCTAACAAACAAGTAGAACTTAACATGCTTTGTTTAAGTGATGTATTTTCAGGACTCAATGAATGCAAGGTTAAAGAATTCATGAAAACTTGTACTTCAAAGAAAGATGACTATATCAAGCTTGAGGCGTGAATTAAAATATGAAGATCATGAGAGCATTGATATTAAAGAAAAAGCTTCAAGAATGAAAGCCCAAGTGATCAACATGGAAAGCTCAAAGAAAGATGAAGCAAGCATAAAGACCTCAAGGAATTCAAGGATTGAAAATTTGAAAGAGTCTAGAAAATTTCATGTAAGTATTTTAAAGAATTTCAATATGGATGCATGAAACTCTTAGGTAAATTTTTTGGACCTAGATACCTTTGAACATACTTGGAAAATATTTTTATAAGGTCAAAAATTGTTTCAAAAAGGTTAGAATCAGTTTTAAAATGAAAAGCACTAAAAAGAGGATTTCTCAAACGCTGTGAATTTTTCTACATCCGCACTGAGGTACATTTTTCTCCATCAAAAACTCCTTATTGTAAAATTTTTTCAACATACAAGTTTTAGGATTTTATCTTAGCTTTCATTTGAAATCAAGAACATCAAATTTGGAGTTACATAGAAAACTTTATGTTCAAAATACTGAAGGGTACTCGAAACTGATAGCTTGACAGACGACTGTCAAAAACTAGACAGTTGACTGCCAGTGCACTTTGAGGCATCTGGGTGGGTTTGGACAGCCAACTTCCACCTTTCTGCCCCTTTGTTTTAACTAAACAGATGACGGCCAAAAATAGACAGTCATCTGTCACGCAGCTATTTTGAATATTTTTTCATAACGGTCAAATTTTAAAAAAGGTTGCTTGGGGCTCAAAATTTGTAAAAACTTGGGGAATACTCCAAGACACTTGGGGATCAAGTTACATACCTTTTCAAGTCTATAAATAAGCCTCAAATATCATTGAATCAAGATACAAAAGAATTCAAATCAGCAAAAATTCAAAATCTCTCTCAACTACTCTCAAATTCTCAAGGCTCTTTCTTGCTCTCAAGCTCACATATTGTGCACGAATTCAATTGAGTTTTGCTAATCTTCTTCCACCGAAATTGTTCTACAAATTCTAAATATTTCAATCATTGAAAGAATTAATCGGTGATATACTTCATTAAGCTTCAAGTTAATATACATATTGTTGTTTACTTTGAAGTAATTTAGTTGTGCTGTAATTGGTGTACTAACCAGCTCTTTAAGGAGCAAGTTCTTTGTACGCATCTATTTGATTTATTTCTTGTAGATTGATGATTCCAAGGATTGTTTGGATCGTTGGCTAAGAAAGGGGATATTGCTTAGAGAGGCGGGCTCTAGCATAGTTAAGGAGTGATCGGACGAGAGATATCATTTGGAGAAGGTGGGCTCTAGCCTTACCCAAGGAGTGTTGTAAATGTTTGTTCCACCCGTTAAAGGAAAAGGTTTAGTGAATCATTTGGTGGTTTACCAAAGGCGAGGACATAGGCTGGGTATAAGCCGAACCTTGTAAAAATCTTTGTCTCACTCTCTCTTTCCCTACTCTTTATTTTTAGTACATATTTAAATTGCGTGGATGGTTTAAATTGGAAATCATATATACTACGTATATTTGGAAATCAAGTAAACTTGAAGTCTGATTTTGATTTGGGTTGTGAAAATCGAAAGGGAGTACATTGGTTAAACCATATTTTGCGAAAACCATACAGGAGTACGTTACTTGATTAAACATCCCAGAGATAAATTAACTAAGAGTGTTGACTCTATGAGTCAAATCCTATTTTGATAATGACAAATCACTTGATATTTGATCTGTGCAATGAGTTTGTGAACATGACTTATATTAAACATGCATGGAAAGATAACAAGTCATGGAAGTCATAAAGTAAAGCTGATACATTTTGGCAAGCTCCATGGAAATCAAAGAGTACAAGAATCAAGATGCAAACGGCAAAATTCAAGAACATCTTGGGAATAGGTATTTAGAACTTATGTATTTACATTCTTGTATGATTTATCTTGAGGCTCAATATAAATTAGAATTTCTTTAGGATTCATGCATTTCATGTATATCATTAGGGAACCTTCATGGACTTAGAAATGTTTTTGAAATCATGGAAAATATGTTTTATAAAAGGCCTAAGAAAAAGAGCAAAGCATTTTCTAAAATTAGAAAAAGGAAATAAAAAATTTGGACTTCGGTAGCCTGAACTTCACTTCAGTAGCCTGAAGAATTTCTTCGGTAGCCTGAAGATTAAGTTCGATAGCCTGAAGAATTAAATGGGAAAACAGAAACACGTAGAGGTACTTCAGTAGCCTAAACTAGAACTTCGGTAGCCTGAAGTCACTTCGGTAGCCTGAACTTCAACATTAGGAGCCTGAAGTCGCGGAAAAGTTTAAAAAATCATATTTTTATTAAACAAACGCGCGAGTTTTTTCTTTGATTCAATGGTTGAGATCAATCCTAAGGGTAAGACACTATAAATACTAAATATCTAAAACCTAGAACGAAGCCAAGACACACAACAAGAAAAATACACTTCTTATTGCAAGACTTGAAGAAAACCCTAGAGCTGATTTTCTGAACTTCATCTCCTTCCATCTTCTTTGGGCAAATCAACTTAGAATATCAAAGGGATCTCTCTTACACTTCGTGTTTGTCAACTTGGTATTGAGGTTTGATCATTCAAGTCAATATTTTCAAGATTTTCTCATCCCATCACTTGTTCTTGATTTTCATTAGAAAAGTTTGATCTTGCATATACATATACATATTTTTTTTAACAAAATCATTACTTGATTTAAGTTGTGTGATTGATTGAAAGGGTTGTTTCAAGTGAGTGTTTTCCAAAGGATCTATATTTTAGATATATTACAAAGCACTTGATTAGATATCCTTGGAGTTCTTAAATACATATGTTGTTGAAGGATATTTTCTAAAATAGATTACTTTGATTCTTAATTCAAGTGTGTATAAAGATTCATATTTTAGATATATTGAAACACTTGAAAATATATCCTTAGTATTCATATATATCTATTTTATTAAGGGATATTTTTCTTGGAAAATCTTATACTCAGTGTATTGATCTTTGAATGACATATTATATACATTTACATATTACAAAGATCGGATTGTGATTAAATATTTGATAGAAAGCTTTTTGATATAGATTGATAAAATATTCAAGATAAGGCTTTTATCAAGTTCACATTAGACATATTTGTGCATCTTTGCAAAGTGAACTACGAACCCTAAAATTCTCCAAAGCATATTAAATATATCATTACTTGGGAGTTTTGGTTAAAGAGAAAAATTATGTGGTGATGCATAATCATTCATAAAACGAGTTTATCGTTTTCATACATTTACGAGCTTCAATCTATATCATATGATTATGTACTAGGACTTTGAATTGTACTCGCAAGCTTTTGTTAGAAACATTGTTTTGAGTGGCATTTTCAGATTTCATTGTAAACACAATTCGGGTTGTGAACCGGGTGTGAGGAGGAAGTTGTACCTCTTGTAAGCAGTGGATTAGGAGGAAGTTATATCTCTTGTAAGCAGCGGATTAGGAGGGAGCTGTACTTCTTGTAAGTAGCGGATTAGGAGGAAGCTGTACCTCTTGTAAGTAACGGATTGTAAGGGAAGCTCCGTCTCAATTTAAGGAGCAGGAATTATAGTGGAATCCTTGAGTGGGTTGCTCAAGGCGAGGACGTAGGCCGAGTTGGCTGAACCTCGTAAAATCGCGGTTGCATTCTCTCTTCCCTTATCCTTTTTATTTTTCATATCGTATTTGAATTTTCAGCTTGCTTGTGTTCATGGAATAATTTTACACGCACTTAATTGGGTAAAAAGGAATTCATTGATTTAGTAATTCAAATCAATATCAAATTGTAGCCATTAATTAGTTAAACATAGAAATAGGGATTGATTGGTAAATAAATTTCAAAGATTTTTTAAAATACCCAATTCACCCCCCCCCCTCTTGGGATTACACCTGATTCAACAAAGAGTTTATTTGGATTTTGAATATTGGGAAAAGTGTTGGATTCTATATTACACATGATATTAAAGAGGCAAATCCATTCATACAAGGCTTTACATCAGCAAGCATAACATTTCATATATACAGGGCTTAATTCAATTTTATATCCAAGGCCAATAACAGAAGCTATATTGTGATTGAATGGTTTAAAGTTTGACATTGAGTGGTTTGTGTTTATATTCCAAAGAGTGCTGAATTTTCCATTAATCAAATAGTACTGCAATTAACTTTTACTTGACAAATCATTTGGTTGTTTGGTTTAAACATTGTGCTTGATTGGTTTGGTTGAATGATTGATTACTTGTTTGGCTAAGGAATAGTGTTTTTGATTGGATAAAAGAATTTAAGTTCTTTTGTGATTAAAGAGTTAAACAAACATGTTAAGAATTGGTTAAAAGAAATAAAAGAAGTTTAAGAATTCTCAAAAGGAATTATAAGAAAGTTTTTAAATCCAATCCCCCCCCCCCCCCTTCTCGAGACTACACCTTACTTTTCAATTGGTATCAGAGAGGGGTTATAGCAAATCCTAAATAGTAGCTATAAAAAGATCTTAATGACTAACTTAGGCGTAGCTCCCTTTGGAGAGGAACAATCTTCAACTAGGTCACCAATCTTTTGTGTTTTGAACTATACCTTCTCGAAAAAGGGAATGCAAATATATCTTCAAACTATGAATTGGAAAACTTGGGAAGTTGTCATGGAAGGTGACCAAATTCCCACTAAGATAGTTGATGGAAAACAAGTCCCTAAGGAAAAAATTGATATGACAGACTTAAACTATAAAATGTTGCAAATAATTTCTAGTGCTATGAATGCTCTATATTGTGCCTTAGATGCCAATGAATTTAATAGAGTAATGGCTTACAAATCAACTAAGGAAATATGGGACAAGCTAGAAGTCACCTACGAAGGCGCTATAGATGTTAGGGATAATAGGATCAATATGCTTACAAGTGAATATGAAGCTTTTAAAATGAACCCGGATGAATCCATAACTAATATGTTTATTAGATTCACTCACATAATAAATTCCCTAAATGCACTCGGAAAACCCTACACTACTTATGAAATGATAAGGAAAATTCTTAGAGAGCTACCAACCATATGGGAACCAAAAACCACTGCCATAACCGAAGGAAGAAATTTGAAAAAAACTTCCTTAGATGAACTTATAAGTTCTCTCCTTAGATATGAAATGGAAATGAATGAAAAGAATGGAAAAACCAAAGTTCAAGAATCAATAACCTTTAAAGCCTTAAAAGAAAACTCAAGTAATGAAATGGATGAAGATGAAGAAGCCTTCCTATATAAAAAGCTAGCAAGGATACTAAGAAGGAGAAACAAATTTAAAAGAAGAAACCAAGACTCCGAATCAGATAAAGAAAGAGAAGAAATCAACAAAAAGAAATCTAAAAGTAAAACTCCTACATGTTATAATTGCAACAAAGTTGGACATTGAAAACCAGAATGTCCTCTACTTAAGAAAGAGTCTAAGAAGAAAAAGAAAAAGGCCATGAAAGCCACTACTTGGGACATGATGAGTACAAGTAGTTCAGAAAATGAATCAAGTGACCAAGAGGTTACTTATACGTGCTTTATGGCTTGGGATGATGAGGAAAGCTCATCATCTAAATCTTCAAATAATTCTTGTAGTGATGAATCCAATGATGAAAGCATGACATCTTATGAAAAGCTTCAAAATGACTTATTCAAGGTGCATAAGATATTAATTAAAGTAACTAAATAAAATACTTCATTGAAAAACAACAATGAAGGAATGATGAAAGAATTAGAATCTCTTAGAACTGCTGAAAGAGAAAAGGATTCAAGAATCAAGAAAATAGAAAGTAAGAATAAAGCTATAACAGAGGAGTTAGAAGCCAAAAATCTTGCTGAAAAGGAAAAAAGACTTGAAAATCAAAGAATTAGAATGCAAGAATGAAAAAATGATTGAAGACCTTCGATCCCTATCCTCTACGGTATATGAAAAAGATATATATATATATATATATATATATATATATGTCTGAATTAGAGAATAAAATCAAAAAATTATCTCTAGAATTAGAGAAATCACAAAAGAAGGTTGATGACAAGAAAGATAAAGAGATAAATGATCTCAAGAATCAAATTAAAGATAAAGAAAGTATCATTTATAACTTTACAAAAGGAAAAACAAACTTTGACAAAATTGTAGGCTCCCAAAGAATGTCTCTAAAAAAAGAAAGCATTGGATTTAATGGAATTGAAAATAAAAAGAAAAGGAATCTTTACATGGGTTATTTCTCAAAAGCCTCCAAAAATAATGCGAGCGCATCCTTTAATGCTTACACTAACACCATATGCTATCAATATAAGAAAAAGGGGCATATCAAATTTGATTGTCCATTTAAAAGAAAGGACGTAAAAATTAAACAAGTATGGAAAGTAAAAGAAACATCATTTATCAAACCAATCGGACCCAAGAAAGTATGGGTACCGAGATGATAGACTAGCTCATAAACGAAAAACTCCATGGATTAAGTCATTCCCCTTTAAAAATTGAGAAAGTAACTTAATTCATGATCAACAAATGAACTAGTTGAAATAGAAAAACTTAAATATGAGTTTAAGAGCTTATTATAACAAATTCAAAATGACATTGTTGGCAAAAATCATAGGATGATTTTTTTACAAATCTAAACTTAAGAAAATATTAAGAAAATATCAAATTGAGCTTATTACATAAAGTACTTCAAGTTGATTCAAGTATGATTTATTTTTTTAAGCTCACTAGGCAAAGAGACTCAGAGACCTTAGTTTTAAGTCTTGGAACATGTTTTTCAAAAGTTAAAACAAATTAAAATTCAAAGGTTAATTAAACAAAAGAAAGAGAAATCAAAAATGTCAAACAATCAGCTAACAGACGACTGTCTGTCTAGTGACAGACGACTGGCATGTTTTTGAAGTATTTTTAACACAAGTCAGAAGACTAACAAACGACTATCAAGTAATGGATAGACGACTGCTAGTGACTAGTGAGTTGTATGTGAGTGTTCTGCCAGACGACTATCAACCATCTGTGTATATTGAAAAATTGATTTGTTCACGGACAGACGACTATCACCATATGGACAGACGTCTGTCACCCTTCTGTTCATTTTTAAAAAACCTAGTTGTTTAGTGACAGACGACTGTCCCCTGTTGACAAGCGACTACATAATTTTTTTTAAAAGATATTTGAGAATGAAATGTTACATGCTCCATGCTTACATGCCTATATGATATGCTATATGCTACATGCTTACATGCCTATGCTACATGATATGCTTGACTTATATTGAAAATTTATGGCTCACTATGTTGAAAATTTGAGCATGAGATTATTGTGTATAGGCATGAATTTTGATATGAGATTAATTTTTTATCATGCATGCAATTGATGAATTACATGGATAGACTTATGGCTTTTTATATTGATATCCATAAGCTATGAGAAATATAATGATTATATTGGTATCCATAAGCTGTGTGTAATGTGATAATGACTTTAGTATCTATAAAGTCTTTGGTATCCTTGAATATTTTTGGTATCGCATTTTAAAAATTTTAATTGGTATCACAATCTAAAAGTTAAATTTGTCTTTTAAGCATGACAAGTATGATTATATCTATAAGCATAGTATGACATTGATGATATTAGCATGATATTGATATTTGATACATAATGTGAATCAATGTTTTGAAACATAGGATGATGAAAGCAAAATTGATAACAAAACTGAATGTGTTGAATTCAGGGGGAGTGTTACGTCATATTGCTTATATTATGATTGTTTCCCTATTAATCAATCCAAAGAATTTTCAATTGGTATCATGAATTAAAATTTTCAATTGGTATCATGATTTTTAAATAGATATCATGAATTCAATTTTAAATCGGTATCACAAAATCAACAATTGAAATCTTGAATATTGTCTAAAGGAAAAAGTTGTTAGTAATGAAGTTACAACTCATATACTTGAATGTTATAACACACTACACATGCTATATTGAAAAATTATAAATTGAGTGTGTTCATATGTTTGATACGCATGTTTGATGATATGCTCAACATGTGATTTTACTTGAACTTAATCATTTTTTTCCTTTTTGATGGATGTCAAAAGGGGAAGAAATTTTAAAGCAAAAATTGAGCATAGTATTGCAAATTGCAAAAACTAAGCATGAACATAATATATATCAAAAGGACAAGTATTTGATAGTGATGAGCATGATTGTAAAAAAGGTTTTGAAATAAATATTGATCTTACAAATATTGTTAAGATGATACTTATTGAAAATGGGAGTTTTTTAAGATTCACTCCAAGTTTTGAAATTGATATTGATCTTGCAAATATTGTTAAGATGATGCTTATTGAAAGGGGAAGTTTTTTTAAGGCTCACTCCAATTTTTGTTTCTTATTTGTCATCATAAAAAAGGGGGATATTGTTGGTCTTACAAGGCTTAACATCTTATTTTGATGCTAACAAACAAATATAACTTAACATGTTTTGTTTAAGTGATGTATTTTCAAGACTCAATGATGAATGCAAGGTTAAAGAATTCATGAAAGTTTGTACTTCAAAGAATGATGATTATATCAAGCTTGAGGCATGGATTAAAACATGAAGATCATGAGAGCATTGATATTATAGAAAAAGTTTCAAGAATAAAAGCCCAAGTGATCAACATGAAAAGCTCAAAAAAAGATGAAGCAAACATAAAGACCTCAAGAAATTCAAGGATTGAAAATTTGAAATAGTCTAGGAAATTTCATGTAAGTACTTCAATGAATTTCAATATGGATGCATGAAACTCTTAGGTAAATTTTTTGGAGCTAGATACCTTTGAACATACTTGGAAAATATTTTTATAAGGTAAAAAATTGTTTGAAAAAGGTTAGAATCAGTTTTGGAATGAAAAGCGCCAAAAAAAGGATTTCTCAAATGCTGTCAATTTTTCTACATCTGCATTGAGGTGAATTTTTATCTATCAAAAACTCCTTATTGTAAAATGTGTTCAACATAAAAATTGTTCGATTTTATCTTAGATGCACCAAGAAAGTAAAATTTGGACTTACACATAAAACTTTGTGATCAAAATATTGAAAGGTACTCGAAACTGACAACTTGACAGACGACTGTCAAGAACTGGATAGTCGAGTGCCAGTGCACTTTGAGGCATCTGTGTGGGTTTGGATAGCCAACTATCACCTTTTGACCCCTTTGTTTTAACTGGACAGATGATGGCCAAAAATGGATAGTCATCTATCACGCGACTGTTTTGAATTTTTTTTCATAACGATCAAATTTTTAAAAGAGGTTGTTTGGGGCTCAAATTTTGTAAAAACTTAGGGAATACTTCAAGATACTCGGGGATCAAGTTACATACCTTTTAAAGTCTATAAATAAGGCTCAAAGATCATTAAATCAACACACAAAAGAATTCAATTCAACAATAATTCAAAATCTCTCTCAATTGCTCTCAAATTCTCAAGGCACTCTCTTGCCCTCAAGCTCACATATTGTGCACGAATTCAACTGAGTTTTTCTAATCTTCTTCCACCGAAATTGTGCTACAAATTTTAAATCTTTTCATTATTGAAAGAATTAATCGGTGATATACTTCATTGAGCTTCAAATTAATTTACATATTGTTGTTTACTTTTAAGTATATTAGTTGTGCTGTAATTGGTGTACTAACCAACTCTTTGAGGAGAAAGTTCTTTGTACGCATCTACTTGATTTATTCCTTGTAGATTGATGATTCCAAGGATCGTTTGGATCATTGGCTAAGCAAGGGGATATTGTTTAGAGAGGCGAACTCTAGCCTAGTTAAGGAGTGACCAGACGAGGGAATATCGTTTGGAGAAGGCGGGCTCTAGCCTTACCCAAGGAGTGTTGTAAAGGTTTGTTCCGCCCATTAAAGGAATAGGTTTAGTGAATCCTTTGGTGGTTTACCAAAGGCGAGGACGTAGGCTGGGTATAAGTCGAACCTCGTAAAAATCTCCGCCTCACTCTCTCTTTCCCTAATCTTAATTTTCAGTACATATTTAAATTGCATGGATGGTTTAAATTGGAAATCATATATACTACGTATATTTGGAAATCAAGTAAAATTGAAGTCTGGTTTTGATTTGAGTTGTGGAAACCGAAAGAGAGTACGTTGGTTAAACCATATTTTGCGGAAATCATACGAGAGTACGTTACTTGGTTAAACATCCCAACGATAAATTAACTAAGTGTTTATTTGGATTTTGAATATTGGTAAAAGTGTTGGATTCTATATTACACATTATATTAAAAAGGAAAATCCATTCATACAAGGCTTTATATAAGTAAGCATAACATTTCATATATACAGGGCTTAATTCAATTTTATATCCAAGCTCATAACATAAGTTATATTGTGATTGAATGGTTTAAAGTTTGATATTGAGTGGTTTGTGTTTATATTCCAAAGAGTGCTGAATTTTCCATTAATCGAATAGTGCTGCAGTTCACTTTTACTTGACAAATCATTTGGTTGTTTAGTTTAAACATTGTGCTTGATTGGTTTGGTTGAATGATTGATTACTTGTTTGGCTAAGCAATAGTTTTGTTGATTGGATAAAAGAATTTAAGTTCTTTTGTGATTAAAGAGTTAAACATACAAGTTAAGAATTGGTCAAAAGAAATAAAAGAAGTTTAAGAATTCTCAAAAGGAATTAAAAGAAAGTTTTTAAACCCAATTCACCCCCCCCCCCCCTCTTTGGGACTACACCTTACTTTTCACAAACATTTTATGATCTGCATTTTAACACTCTATTAAACTCAATCAATTATTCCATTAGAAATTTATAGTTAAATAGGGAATGAGGTACCTACCTTCTAGACCTTCTTTCTCTTTTTCTACTCACTGTGCTTTTTTAGAGCTCTTTATCTGCTGCAATCTTTGGAATCCTGCTCTATTCCTATTTGTCTTTTTTAGCCCCACATTCTTCTCAATTCTCTGAATTTCTTGAGCTAATTAGACTATCAGTTAAGCAACTTGTTCAATTCGATTTTGCTTGCAAAACCATGGAATCAATATATACTTTCACTTTGGTTCAGTTTTTAGAACTTCAATTGCAATTGCCAAACCATGAACTCATCTATCTCGTGGTGCAATTCATTGTCTAAGCTAGGGAAAAAGTGTATTGTTATAATATTATTTTTTTATGAAGGTATTTTAAGTTATTCACATGGCAACCATATGTAGAAAAGGGTTGAAATCTAAATTAAGTAAATGTCATTGAGGGTATAGGGAGAGCATTCACAAAGGCACATTGATAAATCACATGAAGCATATTTTATGTTCCTTTTATGTTTCTTTTACTTTTATTTAATTTGTTGTGTGTATATTCATGTGTCATGGTCCCACATGAGATATGTTGTTGACTTTTTGAGTCTAATCCCTGTTTTGATACTAACAAAGCACATGTATCTTATGTGTGTGCCTAGTGTTTTGAACAGGTTTATAATTCAAAATGCACACACAGAAGAGGAAGATGGAAGCTAGAAAGCTCACATCAACTAGCATTTTCCACGAAAGATAGAAGAGCAAAGAAGAAGACATTTTTTTTGTAATTGTATTACATTTAAATTTTTATCTTTGGTCTATAATAATGCATGCATTTGCATGATATGAATGAATACTAAGATCGACCGTAGATAGACCCTAGGACCGGGACATTTCACCAAAAACTTTTTTCTAAAAAGACTCAAATCATACAAAGTTTTTGGAATAGCATTCGGGTCAAAATTGAGGCAAACACAAAGTCTTCAGTCGAATGACGCCAGATTTTTTGGGCAAAATATTCATTGTTAATGCCCTCGATCGACAGACCAGTTCGAGCTTTAATCAGCTCAGTCTACCAAACCATTGTTTGCCCTAGAGTCAAATGTTTGACTTTCCTGGTAGACCGAACCTATGGCGTTATAATTGCCACGGTCGACCGAACTATTCGGAATTCAACATTTTGACTTCATGTTCGACCATTCTGAAAATGAATGTATCGTCCATGGTCGACCGAACCAACTCGTGTCTGACACCCAACTACTTGGTCGACCGAACCTTGTAGTTCACTTTGGCCACGGTCAACCGAACCCAAAGGAATGGTCAACCGAACCTTGTCTTGGTTGACCTAACCCACGAAGGAGTTCAGAATCGCCCTGATATGGTCGACCGAACTTACAGTTCAAATTATCCTTGATCGACCAAACTTAGTGATATGGTCAACCGAACCTCTTGGATTGGGTTATTTTCCAACGCTAATTAAGCTTAATTTTTCATTAAACAATCTAGAAAAAACCAAGCGTGTCCCCAACGGTCATATTTTTCACAAAGTCTATATATACCCTCTCATAACCTCAGATTAACAACTTTGATTAGCAAATATTTTCTCTCAAATATTTTTAACCTCTTGTTAATCAAAGTTCCCCCAACTTATTTTTTATTGCTAAAACTATTTCTTGGGGCAAATCTTTTACTCTTTATGTAGTGACCCTGAGAAATTATAATATTTAAATAATAAAAGGAAGGGAGAAAAGGAAATTAAAAATGGCAAAAGCAGGTTTTCGTCAACAAAAAAATACCGAGAGAGGTTTTGGGTGATTCTGAATTTCTTCGACGAGGAGAGAGTTCGTCGACAATTTGTCTTCATAACCTCGTTGGCGAGGTGATGTGGCTTGTCGACGAGGTGACGTGGCTCATCGACAAAGGCCAATGTATAAATAGTGTTAAACGCGATTTTTCAGCTTAATTTGACCGCAGAAACTTTCTCTCTCTCCTCCTTCAGTTTCCCTCACTTTTCTCTAAGATTTCGAGTTGATCTTTTGTCGATTCAACGATCTGAAGCCACCATAACGCTTCTAAGGAAGTTCTCTACATATCTGCTAGAGTGGATCATTGGTGAGGCTAGTTCGGAATCCATTCCAAATCCAGGGTAAAGCTTTCTACTCAGTATTTGGCTTTTTGACAATTGTAGAAAGCATAATACGCGTAGAAATACTGAAGCTTAGTTCTAGGGAATGTCATTTTCAGGGTGTTGAACGGGAAACCCTGCGGGTACAGGACTGTGTTCTTAGGGGGCTTTTCAGGAATTAGGTAATGGGATAAACTAAACTAGATATTTTATGAAAATATATGTATAATCTTATAGCATCTTGTTTCAAGAAAATAAATAAATATATATATTTTTTATGTTTGGGAAATACTGCTGAAAATGATGGTATGTTGAAATATACGAAAAACCTATTTCGTGTGGCATGAGTGGAATTTATAATGAAATAGTGTTTTCTGGGAACATGATAATGATATGGATTTTTGAAATGAAAACCGGCGTACGGGCAGAGAATTTTATATATGTTTTGCCGGCGTAGGGGCCAAGTTATGGATATGTTTGCTGGCGTACGGGCCGAGCTATGGATATGTTTGTCGCCGTACGAGCCGAGCTATGGATATGATTTGTTGTCGTACGGGCCGAGCTATGGTAAAATATGAAATACCGGTGTACGGGCCGATGATTTTCATGATATACGTATATATATGCAAAATGATATTATGATATTGATTTGGTAATTAATTGTATCAAATATTCATGTATCACAGTTTCATTATATGTTATATGTTATCAAAACATGATTGGCTTGGTTTAGGCTACCACTTGCACGATACCGATGCTATGTGTTCACGATTTATCACGATATTTGTGTTAACACTACTGTACGGAGTAGTGTATGTGATGACCCAAAAATATATATATATATATATATATATATGATTAAAGTATAATAATAATAAAATAATAAAAATAGTCATTAAGTTAATATCAATACGGAAGTGTTTTTCTGTAGGATCCTTGATTCCATGTTTGATGCCTAAGAAAGACCTTGTCTTAGCGAGTGCTCAGAGACCATTGCGGCTCAGTCGCTCCCTGGAGGTCGGCCTGGTCAAAATGGAATTTCATAGGATAAACAGGATAGACACTGTTTGTACACGTAAATAAGTATATATACATAAAATAGTGTTTTGACAGACATAATTTGTAGAAATACATAATAAGATGATAATAATATAGGTATCATATGTGGGGCCCACAAGACTATGTGGGGTCCACATGAGTCCCGGAGCCACAAGACACTGTTTATATACGTAAATAAGTACATAAAATAATGTTTTAACTGATATAATTTGAAGAAATATATGATAAAATAATAATAATATAGGTATCCTATGCGGGGCCCACAAGACTGTGTGGGGCCCACATGAGTCCCGAAGCCGTATGGAGGTTTACACGAGTCTCAAAGTTATGTAGGATGCATAAAATCGTATAAGAGTTATTCGAGTTACGTAGGATTCATTCGGGTCTCGAAGTTGTGTGGGGCCCACAAGACCATGTGGGGCCCACATGAGTTTTCAAAATTTAAATTTAATTCTTGTTCAAAAATAAATAATAAAATAAATAAATACTTAAAATAGTTTATAAGTAATAACAATGATAATAATAATGACAATAATGATTAAGAAAAATAATAAAATAATAAAATAATTAATTAACTAATTGATTAATTAATTAGGTAAGTAGTTAATTAAAAATTTATTTAATGGGAATGGTGGCAAGCACTCCCACATGGCCTCCATCCCCATCCCATACTCAACCCATACCTTGCCCATCCCTTGCCCATTCTTTAATTTAAAAAAAAATTATAATTTCACCCATCTCCCCACACTTTTATAAATTCTATTTCTTCCCCAAAATTTTCCTATAAATAGGGAGCTCTCAACCTTCATTTTTCACAACAATTTTCTAAGGAAGAGAAGGATTAGTGAGTGAAAGAATTTGTGGTGGAGTGAGAATTTTGAGTAAGTTCTCACTCACCCACTCTTTCCGATCTCATATCTTAAAGATAGTTATTGTGTTCGTAGCACACGGTAAAAGAAGAAGGTAAGTAAATTTTGATTATGTTAGTTTCTTTTTTATTTAAAATTCATACCCGAGTTTATTTTGTAAGTAAATTTTGATTATGTTAGTTTCCTTTTATTTTAAATTCATACTCGAGTTTATTTTGTACGTAAATTTTAATTATGTTACTTAGTTCCACAAAATTTTTATGAGTTTATTTTTACGCATATTTAATTATACCAGTTCTATCTTTAATATACTTGCATCTATATTTGTGTTAAGAAATGTTCCAATCTCCTCGGGTAAATTTTTAGCATTTCTTTCTATTTAAAAATAAAATTCTATATATTTTAACACAAAAATTGTGTGGCATGAGTTTATTTCTACGTTGCATTTTTATGAAAATATGAGTAAAGATGAGATTTTCACGATATTATTTTTAAATTGCATAAATTATAATAAGATGATTTTAAAACCCCTTATGGCAACGAAAGTTCAAAGTTACAGATGCTCGGTACCGCAGCTTAAAGTTTATACGGATCAGAGTGCACCCACACTATTTACAGAGTGGTTATTTATGTTAGTGGATTTCTCCTGAGTGCACACCTGGTTTAAGTCCAGGACTTAATAAGGAAAATCTCACTTAAAGTTTACGTACGTTGATTTAGTTTGGTCGGCCAGCCAGCTAAGTCCAGTCTTCGGACCGCACAACCCAGTCATGGGGGTAAACATGACTTACGGCAAATAGGCCTAAGGGTGGTTTTTACAATATATGTTTATACATATTTAATTACGTGTACAAAGTTACTGATAATTTGAAGGAAAAGTGTAAGTTTACGTGAAAAGGATCATTTTGGTGCTTATATGACGATCTAAGGAAAACGTATAAGGAAAAGTATATGTATGTTTATCATTAAATATTTTTACAGTTTTAAAGTTAAAAGTTTAATTTAGCAGTTATAGTATATGATTTAAAAATTTACTGTTGAAATTGATGACAAAAGTTTTATGCAGAAATTGTTAAATTTATGTTTATTCTAAAAGAAATCTTGAAGTTATAGTATTCATTATTGTTTTACGAAATTCTTTAAAAACTCATTTTGGCCACACACTAATAATAATCTTATTTACTTACTGAGCGTCGTCTCACCCCAATCATATTTTATTTCAGATAACTCTGAAGGACATGTCAGAAATCAGACTTAACAAGCATGCGGGTGGGGATTAGAAAAATAAAGATTGATTAGAAATATTAGTATGGTTTCAGATATTTATGTTTGTGTAATTTTCCTTCTTTTGAAATAAATGATTGTAATATGGAATATTAGTGCTCTGGTTTAATAAAAATTGAGTTTATTTTGCTTCCGCTGTAAATCAGAAGTAAAAAGTTAATATCCCAGGCCCCTCGGGGTCGGGGTGTTACAGTGTAAGGTTGGATGGTCGATGTGGTTTTGAGAAGTGTGAGCACCCCTGGTGTACGGACTAGGTTTGGTAGACCCATCGAACTTACAAATTGTACTTTTGACTTGGCAGTGGTCGGCTAACCATTGTCAGGTTCCGCCTTCGGGCCACATAACTCAATCATATGGAGGTAATACATGACAACAACCAGCTAACCTACTAGGGTGGTTTTTCGTATTATTATTTATATGAGATGAATTGTGCTTATAAAAATCATGTATGTTCTGTCATGATATGAGAATATATGTTTCCCAAATATGATACAGACAGTTATACTGATATGTTTATATATGAATTTATATAGAACACGAAAATACTCATGTTGCCACACACTAGTATTAGTTTTTTTCCCTTACTGAGAGGTGTCTCACCCTAAAATGTCATAAACATTTCAGGAGCCCTGAATAGGAGAACGGATAAAGCTTCGCTAAGATAGATACAGCTGAGTTGCCCTTTCTTGAAGTGTAAGCATTTTGGTAGGGTCAAACGTATTTTGTGGGAATTGACCTTAGGTCTCTTTTGGCCTGTGTATTGGGTATAAATGAATACAATGGATGTAGTACTCTGGTATTATGATGGCTGGTGTTATGTAAATGGCTCTATGAGTTATTTATGATTTTATGTTTCCTACTGTTTAAGCTTCCGTTATGTGTTTCTATTTTATCCCTGGTACCCACGGGTTTAGGTTGATTATGATCTGCTGGATTTATTATACTAATTTGTATTATTTAAGGAAAAAAAATGTGTCAAAATTAAGCAGGTCGTCACACTCCAAAACTCTCTTTCATTTATTATTATAAATCATTTTTACAAGAGAGTATTTTGTTTGCACTTTTACTTGCTTTGATTTGCACATAGATCTTAAAATGCATATATTTTGTTTTGTGCAAAGTTTTTGAAACTAAAACCCTAAGTTCTCCTACGTCTTATTGAAAATGTTTTTTGGAGAAATATTTGGTTTAGGGTTTAAATCTTTGAAGTCTTCATCATACATATTATGTTCAAAGATTGCAAAAATATTTTGAGAAACACACCCTTATTCTACTAAGCATAAATCATATCATAAGAAAGTGCATGCATTTTAGAGCTTAAACGTTGTACATCTCTACTTGTATTTAGAAGCATTTTATCATGTACAAAAATATTTTTATGTATCGGTTGGGTTTAGCCCGGAATTGAACTGGGGAGTCTCAACCTCGTAAATAAGACCGATTTTGTTCAGACCAATAATTAAACTGGGGAGTCTCAGCCCCGTAAGTGAAACAAGTTGGACTCATCCTTGTAATTGAGTTGGGGTTTACCTCGCCCCCTAAGGAGAGGTTGTAATGGCTTCTGCTCCACCCCTTTAAGTGAGCAAGTTTAGTAGAATCCTTGAAAGGTATGTCTAAGGTGGGGACGTAGGTTGATTTGGTCGAATCTCGATAACAAATATTGTGTGTCACTCTTCTTATCTCATTTAATTTATGCCTTTTAAATTCAGCATGTGTATGCTTGTTCATTTATGGTTATAATTATTTGCATGCACACTTTTATTTAAATGAGATATGTTGCGCGTGTATGTTCACACTTCTAGTTTAATCATTTTTTATATACGTTATTATATTGAATAGAATATGATATGTGGTGAATCGGCGTAAATGTTTAGTTTAGTCAAAATATTTTTAAAAACCAATTCACCCCCCTCCCCTCTTAGGATCACACCAATTTCAACATTTGTATACCTCATTGAAGTTGGGCTCATGACCATTACAATTCTTGGCACATAATTTATATTTTTTTCAAACAAAAACGGAAAGTAATAATTGGATCTACTATTTAAAAGTAAATATACAAAATATGTTTTGTTTTGTTTCTTTAATATATTTTTCTTATGAAAAGACTAAAATTTTTAATTAATATTTAGGTAACCCATTAATGCTAGGCTTGACTTATAATTATTCATCCCTTTATTTATTAGTTTTTATTTATGTTGTATTTACTATTATGTTCCTTTCCATAAAGCTTAATCTCCCCAAAATCTCATTATAAATAAAATCCTTAGACCCCTTTAAAAATATAGAATCGCAGGAATTGAAAAAACGCGCATGCTATAAATGGAAATAAAATTTTTCTAAGATAAAATTTTATAAAGTAGTTAAAAATAATATTATCTATTAAATGGATTATTTATATTCATCTTGGATAAATTCAATCAAAAATAGTATTTTAGTCTTTTAAGCTACTTTTTTTTTTTTTATAAGGTTTAGATAAATTAAATTAAAAGATAAATAAATAAAAATTAATTTCTAAACTTTTGAATATTTAATTTTATACTTAATTGTATATAATAATATTTAATTTTAAAATATAAATTTTACGGAGATCTATTTCCTCAATATTAAATAACTCATTTGTTAATTCCTTAAGTTGAAATAAAAAAGAAAAAAATTGTTCTAGCATATCCCAAATAATATATAAAATATATATATCAAGTAAAAAGTCTCATATCATACCGTGTATCAAAGATTTATTAATGATTTTTTTCTTTTATTAATTATTTATATTTTTATATATTATTTGTTGTCTATCCACTTTAATTAATCACACAATGAAGAGTCATTTACCATGTGCAACCTTTTTCCCAACATCAGCTATTTTTGGTCTAAAATTTATAGGGTCAAACTACCAAATCACAAATATTTTAAACAATTAATTAATTAAAATTGAATTTTAAGTGATTTTATAAAATTTACTTAAATAGATAATTTTCAACTAAAAATTCCGTCCCCTAATAAATGTTAAATCTATTACTAATCAATGATGAATTTGGAATGGTCCAATAAATTATTGATTAATTTATCAAAATACATCTCTCTCTCTCTCTCTCTCCTTTCAAGCTAAGTTTACAGCCAAAATGAAGAGGACTATGCTTAACTATTTTCATTGCTACCTCTTAATCCAATGTTTCTATTTCATCTCCATCTCAACAAGCTCTTCTTGCAACCAACTTGATCATGACTCTCTCTTGTCCTTCGACCTCAACTTCTATCCTTTTCTACCTAATCCCTTAAACTGGTCAAGATCCAATGCCATTAACTGCTGTCTCTGGGAAGGCATTGCTTGCAATCCAAATGGAAGAGTCACCCATATATGGCTGCCATCCAAAGGTCTCAATGGCATCATCTCTCCCGCTCTAAAAAACCTCACCTATCTGTCTCACCTCAATCTCTCCCGCAACGCCCTCACCGGACCACTCCCAGATGGGTTCTTTTCTGCTTTGCCTCTCCTTCAAGTCCTTGATCTTAGCTTTAATAGTTTCTACGGAAAGTTGTCAAACACCTTGCCCATTTCCCTCCAAACACTGGATTTATCTAATAACCAATTTTCTTCAACAATCCCATCTTCATTTCTTCAACAAGGATGGAACTTGTTAAGTCTTAATGTCAGCAACAACAATTTCGTCGGCACCATTCCATCCTCTATCTGTGCCAATTCGAGCCTCATTAGGCTTTTGGATTTCTCCAATAACTACTTCGTCGGAGAGATTCCTCGTGGGCTCGGGGGATGTTCAGAATTAGAGGTCTTTCAAGCTAATTTCAACTCTCTCTCGGGAGCAATACCGAGTGACATTTATCAGGTGAAGACTCTGCGAGAAATCAACTTAGCTTCAAATAATCTCTCAGGACCAGTTAATGACAACATCATTAACCTTGCTAACCTCACCACCCTTGAGCTCAACTTCAATGGATTGAGTGGCAACCTCCCTTCAGACATAGGAAAGCTCTCAAAATTGGAAAAATTGGCCCTTTCCATTAACAACTTGAGTGGAACAATACCCACTTCCTTGATGAATTGCACCCATCTAAAAGAATTAAGTTTAGGGTTCAACTCATTTGAAGGAGATATCTCCACCCTAAATTTCTCCAAACTTCAGCAGCTTACTGTACTTGACCTCGGTGACAATAGGTTGTTCGGAAAGTTTCCCATTAGCCTTTATTCTTGCAAGTCCTTGAAAGCAATTAGATTAACCCGCAGCAAACTAGAAGGACAGATTCTACCCGACATGCTTAATCTACAATCTCTCTCATTCCTTTCACTTTCTGATAATAGGCTGACCAACCTCTCGGGGGCGATAAGAATACTTATGGGTTGCAAGAATCTTAGTGTGCTTATCCTCACAAAGAATTTCATGGGCGAGTCAATGCCCGATGATGAAGAGATGGTAAACATGTGCACTAATAGCTTTGAAAACCTCAGATTTTTAAGCCTAACAGGTTGCCTCCTCGTCGGTCAAGTACCCAAGTGGATAGGGAAACTGAAGAAGTTAGAGGCTTTGTTTCTCTCTATTAATCAACTAAGAGGCTCCATTCCTGGCTGGTTAGTGAATTTGCCCAACCTTTTCTTATTGGACTTGTCTAAGAATCTCCTTACTGGAGAATTTCCTCAGGAACTTTGCAATTTGCCAGCATTGACATTAGACCAAGTTGCAACTAAAGTGGATGATGCTAACCTAGAATTGCCAATCTTTAGTGGATACAACTTCAGTGCTGCTGCAAACAACACCCATGGTAGACAATATAACAAGCTCTCCAACTTCCCGCGAGCAATAATTTTAACAAGAAATAGCATTAGTGGGAGAATCCCAGCTAAGATTGGGCAATTGAAGTTTCTGGCTTATTTGGATCTTAGAAAAAACAACTTCAATGGCGAAATCCCAGATCAAATATCCAACCTTCGAAACTTGGAAACACTGGACCTATCCAGCAACCATCTATCTGGCCAAATCCCTCAATCATTGACTAGCCTCAATTTCTTGTCTCTCCTTAATGTCTCAGACAACAATCTTCAAGGACCAATACCGATAGGTACACAACTCCAGGGCTTCGGGGCTTCTGCCTATGAGGGAAATCCAAAGTTGTGTGGGCCACCACTTCCCAACCCTTGTCAAGTTCCTGATATCACCAATGAACACAAGGATAGAGATGAAAGCCCTCGGATTTGTTTGAGCAGAATGCTTGGATATATTGTGGTGTTCTTCAGTGTTCAATACTTTCTAGAGATATAGTATTAATTTTCAATTCTCAACAGATATATATCAAAGATGGACTCTATGGATATCTGCAATGTGTATCGCAAGAATTTGTAAGAGGATCGCATAGCTAGCTAAACAATAATGAGTTTCTATTCTCATTCGTTTACTCTTTCTCTCTCACTCGCATTTCAATTCTTGCGTGCCATATATATATATATATATAATCAAGAGGTCTTCATTCTTCATGCATGGAATGACAAAAAATTTAAATCCTATTTATGTTATATATTGGGCAAGCTCTGATCACATTATGCATGTTTAAGTATCCGATGGTGAGACTTATTAATTCATGTATTTGGCCAAGACATACTTAATTATTGGTGGTTAGAATTTGAATTAACTATATTTTTTCGTTCATAAGAATGGAATGAAATCAAGAGAAACAGAATCATATTTATTACTTAATTTAATCATGTTGTCCGATCATATTTTCATTGTGCTCATTTCTTATCTCATTTCATTTCGCAAACACTATTTATCATACGTATGTAATACTCTCCAAAGATGCCTATTATAGAAGAATTATTGTATTTGCATGCATGTATAGCACATGTACGTAAAACTACCTCTCAATTTTTTTACTATTTGATTACTATATTGTTATTTTAAAATAGAATGTTACTGGTCGTGGATCCGATCATGTATTTTCCTGATTTGGAGTCGCTCAGGGAGATTTGAAGAATTCATCCATGATGAAATTTTGAGCAATAAAAAATAATATGGGAATAATATTAAGCTTTCTAATTTATATTCCAAGTTTCAACTCTTCCTTGGTTAATTGGACCCCCATGCCCCTTCCCACTACGAGAATTTGAAGTCAAGGCCAAAGTAACGAACTATAACCATTTTGAAAGTTTTAAAATCTTTGATCCTAAACAAAAGAAAGAACAACAATTAAAATTAATAATAATCATTTTTTAAAGTTTTTTTAAAAGAGTTATAAGTTTAGGAGTACAATTGTGAGTAGAAAAGATAATCACTTAATTTTTTTCAAATAGAATTAATGAAATATCACCCTAAAACCCTGATTCTATGAATGGCTACTGCTCTTTCCTTGTATGCATGTGTCTCCCCTAAAAAAATCATTTTCTAAAATTAATTTGGTTAATATTTTATTAAAAAAATAGAGCCAAGCAAGAACCGATTGACTATCCCAAGAGGTCAATCGACCTGCCTCGCTCTCAAACAAGGTTGGGCAGTCGACCATCTGTAGCAGGAAGGCCTCTCTTTTATTTTAATTTTAAAAAAGTTTTGAGTTACCCTAACCTTTGAAAAGGCTTTCATGATGTCTATACAAAGGCCAAAGTCTCATGAACACTCCACTACTTTATGTTTTTTTCAAAGTGTCACACAAAAATATAAAAAATGCAAAGCACAAAAAAAAAAAAAAGGAAGAAAAGGTTTCTTGTTTTTTAAAAGTTGTTGTTGCATCTATTGAAAATGGACTGCCTACGTATCGTAAAAATGAGATTAAGTCACTTGTAGTTTCCAAAATATTTTCAAGGGCAAAAAATGCTTACCTCCTATAAGATTTGACAAAAATACACTAACCTCCCTTCAGATTTTAAAAATTTTAAGAATCTCCCCAAAAGTTTAAAAAATTCAAGAACTTCCCCTGAAGTTTTCAAAAAGGACATAAAACTCCCCTCATATTTTTCAAAAAAATAAATCTATTTAGGAGAAGTTTGTGTCTTTTTGGTAAACCTCAAGGGAAATATGTGCCTTTTTGACAAGTTTTAAGGGAGGTCCGTGACATTTTTGAAATTTCAAGGAAAGTGAAATTTCATAGGAGGTCTCTATCTTTTTGTCAAACCTTAAGAAAGGTGAGTGTCATTTACTCTATTTTCAATCATCAATTAAAAACATTTTAGATTTTTTAAGAACACTTGAAATCTTGAATGAAAATCTTGCTTCCAAAAGGGGCCAAGATAAACACTTTGTCAAATCAAGAAGGAAAACCAGGCAATTATTGGAACAAGGTGTGCCCAAGCATTATTGCTTTGGTTGATGGCGAGTGGAACATAGACTATATAGTCTTGGTTGTCTTTCCAATCTAATTCAGTTTCACAGAATATTTTAATTTAAAAACATTACTTTTTTAGGAAAAAATCTCTAAAAAGTAAAGTCTGGAAGTCTATTAATTTCAGAAAATAGACATTTTTCCACCGTAAAGCCACTTCATATGTGATTTCTTTGAAATCACTTAAAAACTAAGTTAGAAACTTTCTAAAAATACCCAAAAGTCACATCATGGACATTCATTTCAATTTTATTTCTTAAAAACACTTCAAAAATAATATTTTTCATTTTTTATTAAAAAAAAATCATCGAATCACACCAAAGTGGGGCTTTGACCTAACCATATCCTAAAGTGGGCTCTAAAGTTTTATTAAATTGTACTTTATTTCTTAAAATTTAAATTATGATAGATTTACAAAGTTTAACCTTTTGATTTTTGCTAAGTGTTTGTTCATGGATTTTATTATGCCGTCTGAAATTAAACTATAAGGTTACATTTAACTAGCAAAATGTTTGTTTCCAAGATTAGTTTTAGTAGGTTATTTTCAATTAGTTGTACAAGAAGATATGTTATTAAAGACATAAGAACCATATAATAGCTAAGACATTTTTGAAGACGAACATTATTTGTCTTCCTAATTTTTAAAGCATTTTTTATATTTGCCAAAGTAACTAAATCATAAATATGTACATAACATTTTTTGTCCTTTTAATTAAATATATTCCTTATATTCAAATAATTATCCATTATTTAATGTTACATATTTTTAGAATGATATATCGATGATAAATGTTACTTCAACAGAAACAATACTTAGTTTTGCTCATTATACTTATTTTTCTAAAGATAGTGTAATATATTATTTTGCGTATTAGTCATTAAGAATATATGACTTAGGTTATTATATCTTATATATTAATAATGATTAATCTTAATTAATATACTTATTATGAATTATTGAACCAAGATATAATTTAATTCTTGTTAAATGAAAATTTACATATGCACACGTGATCATGAACATAATGTATATTAAAACTTAAAAATCCAAGAGATAAATCATGTAAGCAATTATATATTACAAAGCTAAGGGTACTTTAGGAATAATAAGGAGAAAAGATTATTGAAAAATGCTTCCTCCTGCATGGAAATATTCAAGCCAAGTAAATCCCAATACCGCATCTAAAGACTCCTGATTGTGGGTACATGTGTGTGCGTGTGTTTCGATTATTCCTTCAAATTTACTGACAAGACGAAGATCAATCACAAGAAATTAAAAAAAAAATTTATTTCCCAGTACCGCATCTAAAGACTCTTAATTGTGGGTACATGTTGTACAAATTTTTATTTCCTGTGTTAGAAGTTGGAATAAACAAGGCCTCTTTTGGTGTATGTGAATAAATTGAATGTTTTTAAACAATATTTATTACATGATGGTTGTGTTTTTCATTCTATTGCCCATAAAACTAGTTGCTTTGGGGTACATGAAAGTCAGCCTGATGTTCTTTCTACAAAAAACCAAAAACACAAAAACAGAAGACAAAAAAGCAGAAACAAAACGTGATTGTTCTTGAGAGTTGAGTCTTATTACTTAATAATGGTAAAATATTTAGCGGCTGCTGGATTTAGGAGAGTGCCCAATTCTTTTCTTAGCTTATGTATATGTTTTTTTTTTTTTGGATTACACACCGGTTTCCACATGTCCGTTTTACGGTCCACGTGACTAATCTCGCGCCCCTTGAAACAGACCCCACAACTCCAAAGAGAGATAAATTTCAGGAATTCAGGAGCGAAAACGAACCGGGAGGATTTAAACACCTAACCTCGTGAGAGGCACTCCGGTAGCCCGCACTACCACCTGAACCACACCCTGAGGGTTAGCTTATGCATATGTTGAGCAAACTAAACCTTGTGCAAACTTTAGAATTGTTGTCTGAAGGGAACTGGGGAGCATGTTTCTGTTTCTTTTCTCTCTTTTTTTTTTTTTTTGTTCGGTACTGAAAAAATCAGATACTAGAAAGTGTATGATTATGTACCTAGAAAGATCAAAATGCAGGTAGGATAAAGGGGCAGGTGTGAACGAGTAGATGCAGGAGGACCAAAGAAAGACACTGATGTTGTGGTAGGCAGATTGAGTGCCAAACTGCAATGTAAACAAAATACAATATAATACTAGAATTGTGATCTTAAGTGAAGTTGCCTGGTTGAGGTGCACATGGCAACATTTGAAAAAAAAATTCAGACAAAAATAATAAACTGAGAGAGAGAGAGAGAGAGAGAGAGAGAGAGAGAGAGAGAGAGAGAGAGAGAGAGAGAGAGAGACCGAAGAGATTAAGAGATGGAGAGAGAGAGAGAGAGAGAGATCGGAGGGATTGACAGATGGAGAGACTGGGAGAGAGAGAGAGAGAGAGAGAGAGACCGGAGAGATTGAGATCGAGATGGACAGATTGAGAAATGGAGGGAAATGGGAAGGCTTGGAGGGAAAGAAATGAGATTGAGGAACTCGCATGCGGGTTTTGCAGTGTCAGACTATTAGTGACGAATCCTCAAATTCATCACTAATAGTGTTTAACACATTTTTTATTTTTTAAAATAACAGAAATATTAGTGACGGATTTAGGAACCGTAACTAATAATTGGATAATAGTAACGAATTTCAAATTTCGTCACTAATACTATGAAATAATTTTTTTTAATATAATAAGTATTAGTGATAGTCTACCAATCCATTACTAATAATGCGATAATAGTAACGAATCCTTAAATTCGTTTCGTTACTAATACTATGATATAAAATTTTTTATTTTTTAAATAATAGAAGTAATAGTGACGGTTTCCAAATCCGTCACTAATAATGCGATAGTAGTGACGAATCATCAAATCTGTCACTAATACTATGAAATAAAATTATTTTCTTTTCTTTAAAAAAAAAACAAGTATTAGTGACGGTTTGAAAATCTGTCACTAATGTCTAATAATAGGATAATAGTAACGAATCCTTAAATTCGTCACTAATACTATGACATAAAATTTTTTAAATTTTTTTTAAATAGTAGAAGTATTAGTGACGGTTCCCAAATCCGTCACTAATACTATGAAATAAAATTATTTTTATTTTCTCTAAATAAAAAAAGTATTAGTGACGGTTTGAAAATCTGTCACTAATAATGGGATAATAGTAACGAAACCTTAAATTCATCACTAATATTATGAAATAAAAAATTTTTTTAAAAAAAAATAATAGAAGTATTAGTGATGGTTCCCGAATCCGTCACTAACAGTAGTGACGAATCATCAAATCCGTCACTAACAGTAGTGACGAATCATCAAATCCGTCACTAAAACTACGAAATAAAATTTTATTATTTTTTTTAAATAAAAAAAGTGTTAGTGACGGTTTGTAAATTCGTCACTAATATTGCGAAATAAATTTTTTTTTTTTTTTAATAAAACAAGTATTAGTAACGGTTCGTAAAACCGTCACTAATAATTGGCTAATAGAGACGAATCTACCAATTCATCACTAATACTATGAAATGCATTTTTTCAATTTTTTTAAATAAAAAAAGTGTTAGTGACGGCTTCTAATTCGTCACTAATAATTAGCTAATAGTGACGAAAATTAAGATTCGTCACTAATATTGTAAAATTTTTTGTGATTTTTTTTTAAATAATATTAGTAACGGTTATCAGTCATCACTAATAATTTCCTTTTAGTGACGGATTTAATTCGTCCCTAATATCTCAGGAATCATAGCCAATATTTTCCTGGGACAATTTATGCATGAAAATTTTTTTCCAGCGATATTTTCCTATTTTTAGTAACGAAATATTAGTGACGATTTAAAATTCGTCACTAATAGTCACTTACGAAATTGAATTCGTCACTAATAGTTTTATTACTAAAAACCAGTTTTTTTGTAGTATTTATTAGTTCTATTGATGATTACTCTATAAAGTTTTAGGTTTACTTCAACAAGGAAAATTCAAAGGTATTCTTAAATTCAAGCAAATGAAAGGCAGAGGTTGAGAAACAAATAAGAAATTCAGTGAAGTGTCTCAAGTCAGATAATGGGCTAGAGTATAAGTTTGATGAGTTTCTAAACTTTGATAGTTCTGAGGGAAATTTTAGAAATTTTATAGTTCATAGAACTCCATAGAAGAATTGGACAGCTAAATGGATGAACAAGACCATGCTTGAGAAAGCTAGGATTATGAGACTACATGCAGAATTGCCTAATAATTTTTAGGCAAATGTAGTCAGCATAGCTTGTTATATTATTAATAGGTTACCTTCTGCAAAACTAGATAGTAAAGTAGTCGAGGAAGTTCCGATAGATTAAGAGGTTGACTACTCTATATTGAAGATCTTTAGTTGTCTAGCATACGCTCGCATTCCTAGTGAGCTTTGATCAAAACTAGATCCTAAATTCAAGAGATGCATTTTCACTAGTTATGAAAAGGGGGTTAAAGGGTTCGAGTTGTGGGATCCAAAGGATAAAAAGGTTTTTATAAGTAGAGATATGGTGCTCAATGAGGCATCAATGTTGAGATACAAAGAAGATGGACAAGATAGTAAAGTAGACAAGAAGGTGCCAGAGGTGCAGGTGGAGCTTGGTATACTGTATAATTAACAACCAAAGGTGCCCTCAGTTCAGCAACATGATCAGTGGCAATTAAATGACCACAATGTAGCTACAAATAGACCCAAATGCATTACCTATGACCGTAGAGATATGTTTTAAGGATATGGTCTCCTTTTCTCAAGTTAATGGTAGTAGAGATCCCATATTCTTTTAGGATGTAGTTTTCGATTCAGAAATAAATAGGTGAATGGAAGCTATGATGAGGTGGAGTCTTTGCATAAAAATTAGACTTTGGTGTTGGTGGAACTTCCTAAAAGGAAAGAAAGCAGTGGAATGTAAATGGGTATTTAAGAAGAAGGATAATATTGCAGAAAGAGATGGTAAACAATTCAAGGTCAAACTAGTGGCAAAAGGATACTCTTAAAGGAAAGGGATAGATTATGATAAGGTGTTTTTTTCCTGTTATCTGACATACCTCCACTCGAATTTTTTTGGTCATGGTAACTTAGTTTGATTTGGAGTTGGATCAGTTGGATGTTAAAACTACATTTCTTCATGGTGATTTGAAAGAGTAAATTTATATGGAATAGCCAAAAGGTTTCATAGAATCTAGGAAGGAGAATTATGATTACAAATTGAGGAAATCATTGTATAGTCTAAAGCAATCGCCAAGGTAGTGGTACAAGCGCTTTGATTCAAACAAGATGAGTATCGAATATACATGCTATGAGTACAGTTGACTTTGGTGTGATCCCAAGAGGGGGAGTAAATTTGGTTTTAAAAACTTTTTCGCTAATTTAAACATTTTGTCGATTCATCACAAATCATATCTCATTCAATGTACACGCGTGTATGTAAAATAATTAAACTATGAGTTCAAATATACACGTGTGCAACATATCTCATTTAAATTAAATGTGTGCATGTGGATAATTATGGCAGTGAACAAGTAAGCATACACATATGGAAATTAAAGTGCAATAATTAAATGAGATAGAGAGAGAAAGTGACACACGATATTTGTTATCGAGGTTTGGTTAAACTAGCCTACGTCCCCGCCTTGGGCATACCCCCCAAGGATTCTACTATCTCTGCTCACTTAAACGGGTGGAGCAGAAACTGTTACAACCTCTCCTCATGGGCCGAGGTAAACGTCAACTCAATTACAAAGTTAGGCCTAACTTGTCTCCCTTAAGGGGTTGAGGCTCCTTAGTTTAATTTTCAGGCTGAACCGAACCTGTCTCACTTACGAAGCTACTCCCTAGTTCAATTCCAGTCTGAATCCAACCGATCTATTAAAAACATTTTTGTATATATGAACATGTTTCTGCAACTAAGCTGAGATGTACAACATGAAAGCTTTATAACATGCACTCTAATATGATATGAGTTATGTTCAGTAGAGTAAGGGTGTTTTTCTAAAAATGATTTTGCACAAAACAAAAATACAAACATTTGATATTCAATGTGCAAATCAAAGCAAGAATGTATTTCTCCAATATAATATTTACCATGGAAATATATGGAGAAATATCAAAGCAAACTCTCAAAATGATTTTCAAAGTAAAAAGGAAATAAGAGAGTTAATGTAATAACCCCAAAAAGGGATATAGAAGATTAGTATAATGATTTCCCAAAAAAAAAAATTATTTAATTAATTAATTAATCAGATTTAAAAAAAAACTTATAAAATTTATTTTTATTTTATTAATAAAATATATTATTATTATTATTATTATTATTATTATTATTATTATTATTATTAACATCCTGAAGCTTCAAACTTCTTTTTAAAAGTTCTCCTACAGCCGCCCCCCCCCCCCCCCCCCCCATCTTCTTCTTCTTCTTCTTTCTTTTCTTTTCTTTTCTTTATTCTCCTACAACGCAGGACTCTCTCTCTCTCTCTCTCTCTCTCTCTCTCTCTCTCTCTCTTCATTCTCTCTCCCTCTCTCCTCAATTTCGTCACGGATTTTCACCCGATCGAAAATCTGAAGATACCACTGGACTTCATTCTCTACTACCGTCATTTCTACTGGAGCGGATCGGTGGTAGGAGCGGTGTAGGCGTATTCCCTAGGGTAAGTCATTTTCCCCTTTTTCTTTAATTTCTTACAAATTATAAGTCCAATTGACGAATGAACACCACCACGAGAATCTAGGGATGATTCTTTACAAGTCTAATAGGACAAAATTCTCGTGGGGGTGTCGGTCAAAACTCCAAATTTGGGGTACGGGGGTTATTAAGAGGCTTATTTTTAATTAATTAGCATTAATTTATTAATGTTAAAATATTGAGCATCTGTGGCTGAAGTATGATTTCTGGAATTTAGGTCCCGGGTGAGCGCCGCGGGTGTAATTTTGGGACCCACAGGCAAAATTCAAAAAATTAAGTGGAGGTGTTAAATAATAGTTTAAATATTAATTTGAGGTATATGGAGCCTAGGGAAGGTTAGATGAGTATTATTTCGGAGAAATAGATTAATTAATCTACGAAAAATGCAAATTGTAGGAGTTGAATTTCGGGCGCCAAGATCATAGAATTTGGGATTCTAGCGAGACTCTCAGTAAGTCATGTAAAGGGAATAAATTATAACAGTCTTTTTATGAAAATTATGGGTTAAAAAATATGTGAAAATGGTGTATGTTATTTTACCTGAAATTTATTATGATATAAATACCATATGAAATTTGTGTGGCATATGATTTATATTGAGAAATGTTTAAATTGAGTTAGATGATTTACCCTGTGAAATATGTGATACTGAAATGTGTTTTATTATGAAAATTGAAATGTGGAAAAACGAAGAAAGGTGAAATATGGAAATGTGTTTTGAGAAATATTCTGTAATTGTGAAATAAGATATGTATATGATAATATGAGATGAGATGAATTATAAACTAAGAAAATATCATTTAAATGATGAAATATGTTGAGAATGCTGATATTGAAATGTGAATATGTGAAATGAAAATATTGCAATGTTAATTCTGCAATATAAAAATGAAAAATGTGGAAATACGTGAAATATGAATGATAAAATGCCAATATCGCATAATGATTGCGGGTATGCGGTGGTAAACCCTGTTGGATGGTTATGATATTAAGCACGGTACCGTTGCGAGTGGTGTTAGTGCAACCACACAGACTCTTGGAGCGTGTGGCGTGACAGTCGATTGTGCCATTGTGTAGGGTTGTTGGGTCCCCTGAGTCCGGATCAGGGTTATTGGCGGGCCAGTCGTACTACAGACGCAATATGTGATATGATATTTGATCTAACCGGGTCGGCCAACCACGGTTAGATCCATCCTTCGGGCCGCACAACCTTGACCATGGGGGGAAGCATGGCGCATATAGAAAGATCCTCAGGGTGTTCATGAGTTACAGACGCGATGTTAGTATTTAATACCAAGAATACTCATGAGCCGAAAAATAAAGTGGAAATGAAAAGTGAAAGAATGATAAAATTGGCTAAAATGAGAAATGAAAGAAAGAATGGAAATTGAGAAATAAAGAATGACAAAAATGAGAAATGGAATCGTGTGAGTTAAAAATATAAATAATTGAGGCGAAGTAAAACTCTCTGCCTGAGGCTTATTGAATAAGGTGAGTGCCCTGATAGGTATCAGATGTGGCCATACTCGGCTACATAACGTGTTTGGACAGAGGGAGGCTACCTGTATGGGCAGGTAATCTTCCCTATTCTCAAGAACTTCGAAGGTAAAATGTGTTGGAATGATCGATTTTGAGAAATGATTTTTAAAGCTTATAAAAGCTTGTGTTGTATATCTATACGATTATGAGAATGTGTATATCAGTGTATTTTCTCAGATGAAATGATGATTTGAAAAGTAAAGTGTATTATAATTGTACTCATATGGCCACACATTGTAAATAATTTATTCCTTCTTACTGAGATGTGTCTCACCCAATTTATCTAAATTTTTTAAGGGACAGAGATAGGCCAGGCGATAGAGCTCCATGATAGTAGGGAGCTAGAACCCTAATATACAAGGTGAGTTTGGACTAGGGTTGTATTATTCTTGGATATGAGATAGTATTGTGTATTTATGTGTATATTGATACTCTGGGTATTGTATTCTGACTTATAAGTATATATTGTCTTCCACTATTAGGTTGTATAATAAAATAACTTTTTATCCAGTACCCAATGCGGGTCGGGTCGTATGAATGATAGTAAGATTGTTCACATGGCCGATTTGTGGATTTATGACGTGATTATTTATTTATTATTCATTAAAAAAAATTGTACGAAAAATCGAGGCGTCACAGTTAATGCCTTGAATGAAAAAAAAAATACCTATAAAAATTACTCCCTTATAAAAATGATTTACAATTAAATGAAAGAGAGTTTTGGAGAGTAAAAGGTTTGTCCCAAGAAAAGAGTTTTGTAATAAAAATGTGTTTTGGGAGAACTTTGATTAGGATAAAATTAGAGAGAAAATTTGGCTAATCAAAGTCACTAATTTAAGTTATGAAAGGGTTATTTATAGTTTTTCCACAAAATATGATCGTTGGGGACAAATTAGGAATTTTGGAAATATTTTAATTGAGTTTTAACCCTAATTACCTCGGTAAAAAATTGGCAACCCGAGAGGTTCGGTTGCATGGTCCTTAGGGACAAACACCCAAATAGAGACAAAGAGAAAAGGTACTTTTTCATGTTCGGGTGCCCAAGGGAAGGTTTGGGTGGCTGGGCCAAGGCGATTTTTCAAACGCTCGAGGTTTGGTCGCCCGGTGAAAGGTTCGGTCTACTGAACCTCACACTTCAGTCGCCTGAGCCTATTTTGAACTAATAGTTCGATCGCCCGAAGACAGTGGAAAAGTAGTTCTTAAGCATTCGGACGACTAAGGACAATTAGTTCATTTTAAGTTTGGTCGTCCGAGGCATGGTCAACTGTTGACCCTTTGCATATTTGGTCGCCCGAACCATTTTTAACTCTCTAGGTTCGGTCGCTCGAAACCTTATTTTTGACCTTAAACTTATTCAACCATGTGTGAATAAGTTATAGCATTTAGGTTTTAAATGTGATGGTTTCTATGGTCATTCTAAGGTATCTTGAGCTAATCTAAAAAATCTGGCATCGGTCAACCAAGATGATCCTTAAGGTCACTCTACAGTCCTATGGCTCTCTATGGTCAATCTACATGTAGATGCATGCATTATTACAGACCAAATAATAAAAATAAATGCAACTAAAAAAGAAATATTATATCTTCTTCTTCTCCTTTACTCTTTGACATCATAGAATATGCAAGATTTGAGTTTTAAGTCCTATCTTGACTTCCATGTTCTCTTAATCTTAGGTGTGACCTGAATTATACTTGTTCACGCACTAAAACACACACATAAGAGACACTTGTATTTGTCAGCATCAAAACAGAGATCGGACTCAAAAAGCCAACAAGTACGATTGTTATGTTTACTTTAGAAGTTTATCTCATGGTTCATATGTCTTTCTACTATTAAATATTGATGATATGTTGATTGTTGCAAAGAATATATGTGATGTCAATGGTTTAAATTCCTTATTAAGTAAGGAATTTGAGATGAAGGATCTTGGTGCTGAAAATAAAATCCTTGGGATGGAAATATAAAAAAATAAGAAAGATTGAATGCTTTGAGTCTCTCAAAAGTGTTGAATTTTTTGTTAGATCCCTATTTTGATTATGACAAATCACAGTATTTCATCTATGTGCTTTGAGTATTTGAGCAGGTTTATGTTTTAGTTAGCAAAGATGATGATGCAATGTGGAAGCCGTAAGAGCACTTGAACGAGCATATCCCGGCGTATTCCATGGAATTACAAAGGAGTCGCGCATGAAAATCGATTTATATTTCAAGTTGTATTATATTTTTATATTTATCATTTTGGTCAGTAATCTTATATGGTCTGTAATAATTAATGCATTGCATGCATGATAGGACTAATAAGCTCAAATGACTATAGGGATCCGAATGACCTTAGGACATCCTTCAGTCGACCGACGCCAGATTTTTGGTGTTAACTCACAAAGACTATAGATTATCTTTAGGACCCTAAATCTTGCATAAAAATGTCTCTCATAACCTTGAAAATAAACATCATATAAATAGGGACAATTTAATAAAGGGAAAAAGACCAAAATGCCCAAGGATGGCATGTTCGGTCAACCGAACTCAGTTACACTAAGATCTTTAGTCGACCGAACCACCACCAGGTCAACAAGTTGACCCTTCGGTCAACCGACTAGAAATGTAAAGAACCATTATGGTCGACCAAACTGACATGTGGGGTTCTCTCAACCGTATGGTCGACCAAACCCTCAAGAAGGTCGATCGACCCTCTTGGGTTGTCAAAATTTACCGAGGTTAAAAACGTTGTTAATATTATTAACCTCACTTAAACTTTTTCAAAAATGACATATATGTCCCGAACGGTTATAATTTTAGGGAATTCTATATATACCCCCTCATTTTCAAAAATTAGTATGAGATTAGAAAACATAATTAGCAAATACTCTCTAAATCTCAAAAAGCCTATTTCTCATATTCCAGCTTCCTACACTCATTCTTACTCATTCCCATTGCTAAAACCATCTAGTAAGAGTGTTCTTATGACTTTCTCATTAAGCTTATGCTCTCACTTGTTCTTGTTAATTGAGATAATTTTTATTTGAGAGCAAGCTTCAAGTTTTTCTAGGGGACTTTGTTGATAAGTCTTCCATAGGAAAACTTCTTAGAACTCGTGAGTTTTGCATCTTCATTGCAATACTCAAAAGTTCATATTGCATTTTGTTTGTGAAATAATTTTTACAAACCAATTCCAAATATCTTTTGTGCTTATTTTTTGAGAAATATATTTTGAGATATTTACTTGTGTGATGAAGATCTTTACTGTTGTATCTTTTTTTATTGATATTATCGTCTTGACACAAAGATCAAATAATTTTTACAAACCGATTTTGAATATCCCTTGTGGTTTATTTTGAGAAAAATATTTGTTGAGATATCTGGAGGGTGTTTGAGATCTTTGTTACTACACTTTGCAATTAGCATTATTTTTTAAACACAAAGATCCTAACTCATACACTCTCGCGTACTAATTGCTATACTTGGATACATTTTTTAGAGTAAATACTAAGACTATATTGAGCTTATCATTTCCTATCATACTGTAGTGTGTTGATTATAGTGGTACATATCTGCTTAGTATAAGAAGCATTTTACGTGTACACAAATTATCGGTTAAATTTGTTGTATTCCAGACACAAGCCTGAAGAGGGAGACTAGCCCTTTTGAATAGTTCCAGATTGGCTTAGACCCGATTAGGAAAGTTAGGTGCACTATCTTAGTAAGGTGTAGGTTGAGGTCAGCCCCCCTAATTGACCTGATTGTAAACGGTGCCGCTCCACCTGTTAAGTGAACCATAGTGGAATAATTGTGCTGGAGAGCCAAGGCAAAGACATAGGCACTTTGGCCGAACCCCAATAACATTTCTTGTACGTGCTTTTAATTTCCGCATTTTAAATTTCAGCACATGAATGTTTATATTTTACTATTATGAATGATTGGATTTATAATTGTATAGACAGACCCTAGGTTGAGTAATACTGTTGTTAGATTAGTTAAACTTAGGATAAAATTTTAAATATCCAATTCACACCCCCCCCCCTCCTCTTGGGAATACACCAAATCTAACAAAAAGGCTTATATAGAGAAGATATTTGAGAGATTTAGCATAAGCAATGTAAAGCCAATGTCTACCCCATTGGCAAATCATTTTAAGCTATCTTCAACACAATGTCCACAATTAAGGAGGATGTGGAGGAGATATCAAGGGTACCATACGCTAATGTAGTGGGTTGTTTGATGTATGCCATGATTTGGACACTTTCATCTTGCACATGTAGTTAGTATGGTGAGTAAGTTTATGACAAATCCAAGCAAATAAAAATTAAGTGCTTTGAAGTGGATCTTAAGAAACATTAAAAAAAAAAAAAAAGACACTATAGATTTTGGATTTTGGCATTGAGTTTGGTAGATAATAGGATTCAGTTATAGTACAAGGATTCGTCAATGCAGATTATATAGGAGATTTTGATGCTAGAAGGTCCACCACAGCTTGTGTATTCACTATGACAGGTATACCTATTTATTAGAAATCCATGTTACAGTCAATTGTTGCATTATCTACCTCTGAAGCAGAGTACATGATAGTGACAAAGGCTGCAAAAGAGGTTATGTGGTTGAAGGTTTTGATAACTAAACTTGGCATAAAGCAATAGATTATTCATTTGCATTGTGACAATCAGAGTGTTATTCACTTAGCAATGAACCAAGTTTGTTATACCACAACAAAGCACATTGCAGTAAAATCTCATAAGAGTTGAGAGTTGATTGGTACTAATGAAATTCAGTTGGTTACGGTGGCTACACAAGAAAATGTAGCTGACATGTTGACGAAGGTTGTTAGTAAGGTGAAGTTCTTATATTGCTTGAACTTACTCCAAATTACTAGTTGTTGAATCAATTATGTGCAAGTTCAGGTGAGGGTAAAGGTCTGAAAGCTTCGTGCGGGTGAATTTATATTTGCTAAAGTGGAAATTGATAAGTTGTAACTTATATTTAGAGGGTATACACTTGAAAGTTATTATAAATAAAAGGGCTCAGGACCTCGCAGGCTTTGCTCAAACTAGTTAAGTAGGGGTGTGTTAACGTTAAAGGGGTGTGGAGGGGCGGTACAATATAGTATGTTTCATATGGGACTATATATACACATTGTAACCGAAAGTTGAAACCTTAAGATAATTTTTCATTTAATAGTGAAAATTGCGTAGAGACTTTATAGACGTAGGCACATTGCCTAATCACGTCAATTTATGTTCTTCTTCTTCCTTTTTGATTTTCTCTAATTTTCATATTTATTGTGTTTGCATGTATAGTTTTAGGGCATAATTTCACAACATTATTACACAATTTAAATTTCTATATATGGTATAAAATTTATTTCTTTTGAAATGTTTGGTGTTGCTTTCAAAATATTAAGACACTTTTGGAGACAAAATAATTAAGCTATTCAAACTTCTATATATAGTGTAAAATTTATTTTTTATTAGAAATTATGTGTCTCATTTTTAAAAGAATGGGATAATTTTGTCCACAAAATAATTTACAATATTTGTGCTCCTATATATAGTATAGACTATATATAGAGTATAGATAAATGTGATTGTACATTCGAAATAAAAACTAAGAAATTTTTTTTATAAAAAAAAAATTGTGATGTCAAAATGGTTCGGATCAGATAATTGAACCAAATTGTCGATCAGCTAGACTATCAGTTAAGCAACTTGTTCAAATCGATTTTGCTTGCAAACGCATGGAATCAATATATACTTTCACTTCGGTTCAGTTTTTAGAACTTCAATTCCAATAGCCAAGCCATGAACTCCTCTATCTTGTGGTGCAATTCATTGTTTAAGCTAGGGAAAAAGTATATCATTGTAATATTATTTTTTATGAAGGTATTTCAAGTTATTCGAATGGCAACCATAAGTAGAAAAGGGTTGAAACCTAAATTAATTCTTTTACTTTTCTTTTAATTTATTGTGTGTATGTGCATGTGTCATGGTCCCACATTAGATGTGTATATCTTACTAAAGTTGAGCCTAGGAGCAATACAAATTCGCGGCACATAATTAATATTTTTTTCATACAAAAAAAGAAAGTAACAGCTGGATCCGCTATTTAAAAGTAAATATACAAAATATGTTTTTTTTTTTGTTTTCTCTTTTCATTTATCTTGGTCCTTCCAAATAGATCTTTAATATATTTTTCTTATGAAAAGAATATAACTTTTAATTAATATTTAGGTAACCAATTAATGTTACGCTTGACTTATAATTTTTCACCCCTTTATTTATTAGTTCTTATTTATGAAGTATTTACTATTACATTCCTTTCCATAAAGCTTAATCTCCCCAAAAGCTCATTGTAAATAAAATCTTCAGACACATTTAAAATATAAATGCAGGAATTGAAAAAACATGCATGTTGCAAATAGCAATTAAATTGTTTCTAAGATAAAATTTTATAAAATAGTTAAAAATAATACTATCTATAAAATAGATTATTTTTATTCATTTTGTATAAATTCAATCAAAAATATTAGCTTAGTCTTTTAAGCTACTTTTATTTTTTTTTTATAAGGGGGGTTTGTGACATTTTTTAAACCTCAAGAGAAGTGAAATTTCAGAATAGGTCCATATCTTTTTGTCAAATCTTATAGGAGGTGAGTGTCAACAGCTCTATTTCAATCATCAATTAAAAACAATCTAGAGTTTTTAAAAACACTTGAAATCTTGAGTAAAAATCCTGCTTCCAAAAGGGTCAAGGCCCAAGATAAGCACGTTGTCGAATTAAGAAGGAAAATCGGGTAATCATTGGAACAATGTATGCCCAAGCATCATTGCTTTGGTCGATGACAAGTAGAACATACACAATAGGTAGTCTTGATTGTCTTTCCAGTCTAATTCAGTTTCAAAGAATATTTTAATTAAAAAACATTGACTTTTTTAGAAAAAAAATTCTTTGCAAAGTAAAGCCTTAAAGTCTATTAATGTACACTTGCTATTCAATTGGTGCTTAACAGATGCTACCATGAAGATATGACTCAGTGATTCAACTCGGTCATAATTTTTTTATTATTACACGTGTTTATCATTATTATAACTACTTGTTATCAGATAACAGTATTATACACGTGATTATATTGTTTGTAAGATCAAACTGTAGCTTAATTAGTTGTGATTGGTTGAAGAGTAACTAAGTTAGCCGAGTGTATCAAGTGAGTTATTGAGCAGAATATCACTTTGTATAAATATGTACAGCTTGTATCAATTTTGATTACAAGTAGATTTATTTTTCTACATGGTATTAGAGCTATTCTAGTTTCCTTCCGCATTCCTTTTGCATCTTCTTTCTTGAAGCTTTCATGGCTTCCACCAATTCATCTTCTTCCTCTTCTACTTCCTCAAATTCATCTTATGTGGATGATTTAATTAATCCATATTTTCTGCATCACAGGGATAGCCCAGACATTGCTCTTTTTACCACACCCCTCGTTGAAACTAACTACCATACATGGAGTCACTCTATGATTACCTCTCTTCATGCTAAAAATAAGCTTCCATTCATTGATGGCACTCTTCCACAACCTGCTATCAATGATCCTTTTCGGCTCGCATGGGGGCGCTGTAATTCAATGGTCATTGCATGGATCATCAATTCACTAAGGACATTACATCTAGTGTTCTATTCTTTGATAATGCAAGGAATATCTGGCTTGATCGCAACAACGCTTTTCCAGAAGCAGTGATCCACGCATCTATCAACTGAAGAAATCAATTTCAGATCTTTCTCAAGGGTAATTATCCATTACTCTGTATTACAGTCAATTGAAGACTCTCTAGGATGTGCTTCAGACTTATAGCCCTCCTCCTTGCTGCTCTTGTTCACCATCTTGTTCCTGTGGAGCACTTTAGAAAGTGTTCGATCATTAGCAGTTCTACTATACTATTCAATTCCTTACAGGATTGAATGATTCCTTTTCGGCTATACAAGGTTAACTATTAATGATGGATCCCCTTCCTACCATTAACAAGGCCTTTTCTCTATTCCTTCAAGATGAAGGTCAATGCCAGCTTACATCAGCTTCTACTCTAATTTTTTACTCTGCTGCCATGGTTACAACTGCTTCACCATCATCAACTGTTTCAAAGTCTTCCAAGAAAGACAAGCCCATATGTTCTCATTGTGGAATTTCAAGCCATACTGTCAATAAATGTTATTGAATTCATGGTTTTCCACTTGGATTTAAATTCACTAAATCCAAGAAAGGAAATTCTTCTACTAATCAAGTTGTCTTGAATGTTCCTTTTTTACCTTTTAGTCAAGAACAGTGCACTTAATTGTTGGCTCTTCTTCAGTCTTCACCTCCGCCATCTTCAGCTTTGGTTACTTCCACTATTCCCACTGGTAGTTCTTCTTTAACCTCAATGTATATAACAGGTATATCTTCTTAAACTTCACCTTCTATCTTTGTTTCCAATTGTTGTTCTTCTTTTTCTTCTTCCACTTCTTGGATCACAGACACGGGTGCAACTGACCATATGGTTAGTGAGTTCACTTCTTAACTTCCATTACTTCTTCCGTTTCAACCTTTGTCAATTTTTCAAATGGAACTCATGTTTTCTATGACTCATATTGGAACTATTTGTCTTTCATCTTCTTTAGTTTTACACGATGTTCTTTACATTCCTTCTTTCAAATTCAATCTCATTTCTGCTAGTAAACTATCATCCTCACTAGCATGTTGTCTCATTTTTTCTTCATCCTTTCGTTTCATTCAGGACCTACGGCTGTGGAGGAAGATTGGACTGGGCCAACTATTTAATGGCCTTTATTATCTGCTTTCTTTCTCAAATGGTAGTCATTCTACTACATCTACTATCAATTCTTCTTCTTCAAATAATGCACACCAGTCATTTGATCTTTGGCATCAATGACTAGGTTATCTCTCTTCTGATCGGTTACATTTGCTACGTGATTGTATTTCATTTTCTACTTCAAATAATCATGATACTTATAATGTTTGTCCACTTGCAAAACAACACAGACTTCCATTTCTGTTGGAATTTGTGTATTCCCAAGAGGAAGGGTGAATTTAGTATTTTAAAAATTCCTCCTAGGTTTGGTCCAAATTTCACAACTATTATTACACAACCCTAGGGTCTTTCTATATATTCATAAGTCTAATCAATCTCCATAGTAAAACATAAACATTCAAGTGCTGGAATTTAAAATGCAAAAATTAAAAGCAGACACAAGAAATGTTATCGAGGTTCAGCCAACTGTGTCTATGTCCCTGCCTCAGCTCGCAAGCCCAAGGATTCGACTAATGCTCACTTAACAGGTGGAGCAACACAGGTTATAATTAGGTCAAATTTCCAAGGCTAACCTTAACCTTTACAAATTCTCCTTACGGGGCAGAGAAGGCCCTACTGATCCTTACGGGCTAGATCAACGCCCCCTCAGGCCATGCCTAGAATACAACAAACAATTTAAATTTGCGTACAAACAAAGTTGCTTCTAATGCAAGCAGATTATGTACTAATACGCACAAGTAATAACTAATGCACTTCCAAATGATAGATCTATAAGCTCGGTGAAGATAAGTCAATCTACTCTCAATATTATGTCAATATGCAATCAAAGTGTGAGAGTGTATGTGTTAGTGATCTTTGAATTAAATAACAATTTCAATCACAATGTGCAATATCAAAGATCAGAACCACACAATCAAAAATCTCGAAAATGATTTTCAAAAACCAAGCACACAAGATATTTTGAAGACAAAGCATGTCAAAAATATTTTTCTTCAAAAAACATAAGACAAGCTTAAGAGTCTTACAATAAAAGTGCAAAGACTCACAAGCTAATAAAAAGTTCCCCCACAAAATAAATTTATTAACTAAATTTATGGGGAAAAACTTTGGGCTTAACTCTCAATAAAAATCAACATCCAATCACAACAATGAGAGTATAAGCAAGTATAGGAAGTGTAGGTAATCTCAAAGATACTCTCACTTAATAAAATTTTGCAAGAAATGAGTATATATGAGGTATATAGGCTTGAATGGGAAAAGGAATTTTAGAGAGAAAAATTATTAATCTAACCTCTAATCACTCTCTAATTTGTGCAAATGAAGGCATATATATATATATAGCCTTCACTAAAAATATGACCATTAGGATATAGAGGGAATAATTAAAAAAATTTTAAACAAGTTTAACCCAAAATAATCCAGTTTCGTCCTTAATAACCCGCAATAAAAATAAGCCAACCTGAGAGGTTCGGTCGACCATATCACTAAGTTCGGTCGACCAGGGTTTTTTTGAACTAAGGTTTTGGTCGACCATGTTTGAGGAGATTTTGAGCCTCTGACATTCGGTCGACTAGGCTAAGTTCAATTGACTAGACTTATAGGTTTGGTCGACCATGTTCTTTTATACCTATGAGTTCGGTCGATCAGGGCGTTGGGAAATCCCCACGTACCAGTTCGATCAACCAAAGCGTTGTAGTTCATTTTAGAGATGGTCAACCAAATGGTCAACTTTTGACCCTGGAAAGGTTCGGTCGATCAAAAGTCTTGGTATATTTTCGTTTGGTCAACCAAATGGTCAACTGTTGACCTGGGGAGGTTCAGTCGACCAAAATTCTTCTATATGTTAGGGTTCGGTCGACCGAACACACTAACTTTGTGCATTCAAGTCCTATTTTCATTTGAAGTCACCCCTATTCGCATAATTATCACTTCTAAGATATATATGGGGGCCTTTTCATGCAATATATTTGGACCTATGGTCAGTCTATAGTCTTTTGATTTTTTAAATTAGCCCCAAAAAACCTGGCATCGATCGACCATCCCTAAGGTCTTGTGGTTCCTTATGGTCAATCTACGGTCATGTTGAACTTATAGTCCCTACCATGCATAACATGCATTAATTATTATAGATTGATAGATAATTATTACAGACCCAAATTAAAATAAATATATAAAAAATACAACTTAAAATAAAATAATAAAAAAAAAAAAACTTGATGCTTTGCTCCTCCGCAATTTCATGGAATGCGCCGAAATATGTGCTCCTTTAATTGCTTCTCGGCTTCCATTCTCATATGTCATCTGTGTTTTAGAAAGGTAGACTTGTTCATGCACTAAACGCACAGATGAGATACTGTGGTTTGTCATAATCAGAATAAGAGACGGACTCAAAAAGTCAACAGTTTCAACATAGTCAATCTGTATCCACTTTTATTTTTCAATTGATTCATATGGACATTTGGGGTCCATTTGCAACTCCTTCATTACAAGGTTTTCAATATTTTCTATCTATCATTGATGATTATTGCTAATGCACATGGATTTTTCTTATGAAATATAAATTTGAGACTCATATGTTACTTCATTCATTTTTTACTTTAGTTAACAATCAATTTCAGACCACTGTTAAGATCATTAGAACTGATAATGGTCCAAAATTTAATATGACTGATTTCTATCACTCATATGGTATTATCCATCAAAAATCATGCTTTGCTACTCCTCAACAGAACTCTATTGTGGTGAAAAAACACCAACATTTGTTGAATGTTGCACGGGCAATTCATTTTCAAGCTCATTTGCCATTACCCTTTTGGTCTGACTACATTTTAGTAGCTGCCTATATTATAAATCACACACCTACCCCTCTTTTATCAAATAAAACTCCTTATAAACTTTTATTCGGTAAACCTCCTTCTTATTCTCACATTAGGGTTATTGGTGCACTTTGTTTTGCTTCTACTCTTCCTTCCAATCGTCATAAATTTTGATTCTCGTTCTCATCGTTGTATATTTCTTGGCTATTCATTCAACATCAAAGGTTACAGACTGTTTGATTTACAAACCCATCAAATCTTTGTTTCTTACAACGTTATTTTCCATAAACACGAGTTTCCTTTTGCTTCTTTACCTTCTGATTTTCTTACAAAACCATCACTTCTTGATGTTGTTTTGCCTACTCCTCCAACAGATGCTTTTTATCTTACTATTTTTTTCATCAAACACTCCACCTTCATCAAACAGTTTGCCCTCATCTTCCCCTACCTCATATGATCTTGCTTCTAACTCTAATTCTCTTCCTCTTCGACGTTCAACACACCTCAGACAGCTACCTTCTTATCTTCACGACTACCACTGTTCTCTAGCCAACAATTTTAATTCAGTCCTTTCTCATCTTTACTGCTCAGACCCGCCATCCTCAGGTAACTCGTATTCTTTATCTTTTGTTTTATCATATTGCAATCTTTCTTTAGCCTATCGTTCTTTTTTATTGAATGTTTTTGTTCACACTGAACCTCAATATTATCATCAAGTTGTTCAAATTGCTGAATGGCATGATGCCATGGCTGCAAAGATACATGCACTTGAGGAAAAATAGACTTGGTTACTCACATCATTACCCCCTGGTCACAAACCCATTGGTTGCAAGTGGGTATATCGTATTAAGTACAATTCAAATGGTTCTATTAAACGATTTAAGGCTTGGTTAGTAGCAAAAGGCTACACTCAACAAGAAGGAATCAATTATTTTGAAATGTTCTCTCCGGTTGCTAAACTAGTTTAGTACATTGTCTCTTAACTATTGTTGCAACCAAAAATTGGTTTGTTCATCAGCTAGATGTAAACAACGCCTTCTTACATAGTGATTTATCAGAGGAAGTCTATATGAATCTTCCTCCTAGTTATGGGACTAAGGGGGCGACTGATTTGGTTTGTAGACTTCATAAAAGTCTTTATGGTTTGAAGTAGGCCTTAACGCAGTGGTTTTCTAAGCTTGCTACTACTTTACTTGCTTATGGATTTCATTAGTCTAAGTCTGATTCATGTTTTTTTATTTAGCTTTTACTGCCCTTCTGGTATACATCAATGATATAATTGCCAATTCTAGTATTGATTCTATCACTGCCATCAAATAGTTTCTTCACTCAGCTTTTAAGATCAAGGTTCTTGGTTGTTTACGATATTTTTTGGGGCTTGAAGCTGCTTGTTCCTCCAAGGGATTTTTTCTTTGCTAGCGTAAATATACATTGGATGTTCTACAATATGCTGGTTTTCTTGGTTCTAAACCAGTTTCTTTTCCAATGACACAATATCTTAAACTTTCTCAGTCTAAGGGTGATCTGCTTTCAAATCCTTTACAATATCGACGTCTTATTTGTAGATTGTTGTATCTCACAATTACTAGACCTGACATTGCTTTCTCCATTCAAACACTTGCTCAGTTCATGGAATTCCCACGGCGACCTCATCTTCATGCTGCTCACTATGTGCTTAGGTATTTTAAATCATCTCCTGGACAGGGTCTTTTCTTTCCTGCTCATTCATCCCTCAAACTCACTGGTTTTACTGATTCAAACTGGGCTAGTTGTCCTTATTCTCACCGATTAGTTACTGGTTTTTGTATCTTCATTGGTAACTCACTTTTCTCATGGCGATCTAAGAAACAAACTACAATCTCTCATTCTTCTGCTAAGGCCGAATACCGTGCTAGGGCAACTACTGCTTGCGAATTAACTTGACTTGTCACCTTGCTCAAAGATCTTAATGTTTCGGTGTCTTTGCCAATTTCGTTATTTTGTGATAATCAAGTCACGATGCACATCACATCTAATCCTATTTTTCATGAGGATGAGACATACAGATATTGACTGCCACTTGGTTCGAGACAAAGTTCAAGTTGGGTTTCTCCATCTTCTTCACGTTTCCACTCATCACCAGTTATCAAATATTTTTACAAAGGCATTAGGGTCTGATGCTTTTCATTATCTTTTGCGCAAGATGGGTGTGTTGAATCTTTATTCACCACCACCACCTTGAGGGGGCATATTAATGTACACGTGCTACTCAACTGGTGCTTAATAGATGCTGCCATGAAGATATGACTCGGTGATTCAACCCGGTCATCACATGTTTTTATTATTACAAGTGTTAATCATTATTATAACTGTTTGTTATTAGATAACAATATTATACATGTGATTATATTAAGTTTGTTAGATCAAACTGTAGCTTAGTTGTGATTGGTTGAAGAGTAACTAAGTTAGCCAAGTGTATCAAGTGAGTTATTGAGGAGGATATGACTTTGTATAAATATGTACAGCTTGTATCAGTTTTGATTACAAGTAAATTCATTTTTCTACATATTAATTTTAGAAAATAGATACTTCTCCACCTCAAGTCACTCTATAGGTGATTACTTTGAAAAATGATATATTTTCTAAAACAACTTTTTAAAAAATTGTGAGAAAACCACATACCCGCTCTAAAATCACTTGGAAATTGAGTTAAAAACTTTCTAAAAATCACTTGCATCATATGTTTATTGTTTGATTTTCTCAAAAGAAGGCAAATCATTATAATAGATTGATCAAGTTTGTTGTCTCGGAACTCTTGAATCAGTTACTATATTACTCAATGTAATAGGTAATGAAAAAAATTAACAAATAAATGGGATTGAGGATTATATATATTCAGTGAAGAACATGTAGACAAGAAAATAATAATCAATAATTTTATTATTTTCACAATTAATTGTGCAAGGACAGACTCTTATAAATTAGAAGAATATTGAATTATTTAAGGATAAAAGATACTTACCTTTCCTAAGATTTGGTCAAAAAAACAATTTCAAAAATGTTATAAATCTTCCTTGAGGTTCGGCATAAAGACAACGACCTCTCCTCAAAATAATTGTATTTTTTGTAAAATACTAAAGGAAGATTTGTGTCTTTTTGATAAATATCAACAGAGATCTTTGAAATTCTTTCAAGAAAAGTCCCTAAAAAATTTTTTAAATCTCAAAGGATATCAATATATTTTTGGAAAACCTCAAGAGATGTCAATATATTTTGTCCATTATTTAAATAAAAACATTTTCAAGAGTTCAATCTATTCAATTTTCAATTGTCTAAATTTAGTAAGATAGACATCATCAATAGTTTTCCAATAAATTTACTTTCTATGTATATATATATATATATAATAGATTAGATATGGTGCATTAAGTGAGGTCTCTCTTAGTATAATTATAATGTCAACTATCCAAAAGTCATGAACACAACAATGGCAATACTTTATTATTAATAGAAGGGAATTTCCTTATTTGACAATTATTTTGAAATAATTTTTAAAATTTTTAAGATGCCCCATATTGATAAAACAATCATTTTTAAATTTCATAAATAAAAAATTTTTAAAAGGGGTATGTATAAATCCTCCTAGCAACAACAACAACAACAACAACAACAACAACAATAATAATAATAATAATAATAGCAATGTCTTGAACCATTTCTCTTTAGAAAAATATTCACATCGTTCATGACTATCACCGACATATGAATTTATTAATAAGGTGTAGAGAAAAAAATATCTACTCATTATGTGGACCCGTAATAATTAGTAGAATTCTTTGTGGGTACCATTACTCTCCTCCTAATTCGGAAAACTTTATTCGTTTGGATGGCGGAATAGCCATTTCTTGTATGTTTCTTATTATTTTCATATGCAATAAAAAAGAAATAAATATTTTCATAATAAAACATAAAATATTTATTCTTAGTTTCATATTCTAATTTATTTTTAATATTTACATAATTTTTATTTAACTAGTTGCAACCCTACTTAATTATTCCAACCAAACGTAAGTAGGAGTTAGGTAAGCCCAATTCACTTCAAGTAGCCCAGCCCAATAATAAAAACGGCCGGGCGAACTTGCTCGGGACAAAAGAGAAAAGAGCGCCCTGTGCTCAAATTAGCAAGGTCACGGGTTTAAATTTTCGAACTAGCCGTTGGCAAAAGGACGGACCCACCGTCAAAATCAGCGCCTCCGTGGCCAACGTTCGAAAATAATTTTGAAATTCCGATTTTGAGCCCCTTCTTATCGTCGTTTTGCTTCGCCGCCCACCCTTTTAAATTAAACCCTAAACCCCGCTCCACCTCGTCTCTCTCTCTCTCTCTCTGAAATTTCTCTTGTTCAGCTACAGAGGTTGAAAGAGAAGGAGGAGAGATCTGGTTTGCAATTGCGAAATCTATCAATTTCTTGTTGTAATATTCGCCGATCTATTTTTTTAAGGACTGTCTTTTGGGAAAGAATAAGAAAGACGATGGAGACCATCAACAATGGGTACCAAGACAATACGCCGGTGACCAATCCGACGGTACCGACTTCCAAAAAGGCTCCTACTACGGCCAATACCGTCGATACCCAATCTGTCCTCAAAAGGTAAAATTTGGGTCATTTTGGATTTAGGGAACTGGGCTTCTTCAAACCCTAGATATTCAATTTGCTTCTTTTCATATATCTTTGATCCTGTTTATGTTGATTTGAATGCATATGTTTCGTTTTTGAGTTTTTGAAACTATGAGATTTCTGAATTGACTCGTTTCTGTTAAACAGGTTGCAGTCCGAACTGATGGCTCTGATGGTAAGAACCATGATTAGGTTCTTTTGTTCCTAATTCAATTTTGTTAACGGAAAATACAATTCAAGATATTAATAATGATGATAATAGACACACACACACATACACAGATATGAAGTTCTGGAATTTTCTGTCGTTTTTGTTCCTGAAAATAATTGGAGAAAAACCCCGTCAAGTTAGAGTTAGTTGTTTGAAACCCATTGATTTATTGTCTTTTCCTTCAAATTCTTGGCAACCGAACACTACTACTTCTTAGTCAATTTCATGTTAGGGTTTCCAAACGCTCTTTTGCGACGGGAAAGAACACACACACACACACACATCTCGAGTTCTAAATTCTCTGCTGTTTTTGTTTCTGAAAATAAAGGGGGAAAAGACCAAGCATAAGAATTGCATTTAGCTTAGTTGTCTAAAGCCTTTGATTTCTTGTCGTTTCCTTCAAATTCTTGGCAACCAAACACAAATTGAAATTTCCTCATAGAATTTACCTTTTTTCTTGTTTAAATTTTTTCCAAGTTTAGATGAGTGGGGATTCTGGGATATCTGCCTTCCCAGAGGAGGAAAATATATTCTGCTGGAAAGGGACCATTACTGGAAGCGAAGACACTGTTTTTGAAGGAACAGAATACAAGCTATCCCTCTCCTTTCCGAACGATTACCCGTTCAAGCCTCCGAAGGTGAAGTTTGAGACTGCTTGTTTCCATCCCAATGTGGATATCTATGGCAACATCTGTTTGGACATTCTTCAGGTAAATTTATATCTCTCCTTTCTATACGATTGATGTATTTTATATTTCTTTTTCAAAAACAAAAATCTGAACATTACTATGTTTGATGAGCTTTTGCAGGATAAATGGTCATCTGCTTATGATGTGAGAACTATACTGTTGTCCATCCAGAGTCTACTCGGAGGTAAACACCCTATTTAAGGTTTTTTTTTTTTTGTTTTCAGATGAAACTCCTAAAAATAAATGTAGAAGGAAGAAAAGAATGTTTGCTTAATTTTTCTTGATACTGCTTTTGGGAGCATAGATTTCATATCTTGAATTTGGATTTTGGTAGATTAAGACAAATTTTAAATACAATTTTATATTACATGTTGTCGAAATCCAAGGCATAGTATTCTTTGCTCAGAAGTTAAGTCCTTTTGTCCTTTAGCAACCCTCAATACTGATTTGTGTGAATTTTGCTTGCTGTTAATTTCAGAACCAAACACAAGCTCGCCTCTAAACACCGAAGCAGCTGCTCTCTGGAGAAATCAAGAAGGTAAGCATGTCGTCAGCAATGTATTTTAACAATGTGGAAAACAAAGCATACAGATTTTTTTGTTCCTAATGTGCTGAAGGGAAGTGTTGTTGTTAATGAAACATATATTTGTTTGTCTGTTGCAGCATATAGGAAGATTGTGGTGGAGAAGCACAAGCCATCTGCTTAGGTTTTTTGGCATGCCAAGGAGCGCTGGCTGTGTGTCTCTCAACGTCTTGGGGAAGAGAAAGAGTTTAAACTTTAGTGTGCTTCATAGTTCATTCTTTCGGTTCTATTATTGTAATTTTGCCCTTCACAGAAAAAGCAAATTATGTTGGGGATCTTTCCGGCTACTGAAAAAATTTCGTCAGATAAATTTACGCTTGTATTTGAAATTTCTCTCTCTCTCTCTCTCTCTCTCTCTCTCTCTCTAAAAATCTCAGTAGAACTTCGCTGCCTTACTTAACTTACGTTTGGACATGAACTTACAACTTACTAATTAAAGCTTAACTAAGCCTTTATTTGTGTACACCCTAGCCCCATCCCTAAGAGAAATAGGAAGACACTAACCCACGATTATCTTGCAAAATTTTTGAATTGGCTATGAATTTGATGTTTGGAGAGGCCTTAAATTGAATTTGTATTGGATTTTGTTGACATTCTAACTAATGTTACCAACACGCCTAATAACAATACTAGAAGACACAAGTTCAACACTCCCCCTCAAGTTAGAGCATAAATGTCATACACTCCTAGCCTGTTACAAATAAATTTAACACAAGCACCCCCTAATGCTTTGACAAATCAACAAACTACTATTGACTTCACAAAAGTGGTTGCAATGAGCTTCTGCTCAAGTTTCTCCTGAACAAAGTGGCAATCAACTTCAATGTGCATCATTCTTGCTCATGAAAGACCAAGTTAGAGGCAATATGAAGAGCAACTTATCACACATCAACTTCATAGCTTGATTCTTCCAACATTGTTCCTCAACCACACAAGTTCGTAAGTAGTGAGTCATAGCTACCACACAAGTTCGTACGTAGTGTGAGTCATAGCTCTATCACACATCAACTTCATAGCTTGATTCTTCCAAAATTGTTCTTCAACCACACAAGTTCGTAAGTAGTGTGAGTCATAGCTCTATATACTTGATCATCACACATCAACTTTATAGCTTTATTCTTCCAACATTGTTCTTCAACCACACAAGTTCGTAAGTAGTGTGAGTCATAGCTCTATATACTAATTCAGCACTTTACCTGACCCACCATAGTTTGTTTCTTACACATCCAAGAAACCAAATTATCCATGAATATAAGTGGTGACCCCGATCACTATATAAAAGACCTCTCCCAAGTACACCTTTGAGATATTTCAAGTTCATAGCTTGATTCTTCCAACATTGTTCTTCAACCACACAAGTTCGTAAGTAGTGTGAGTCATAGCTCTATATACTAATTCAGCACTTGACCTGACCACCATAGTTTGTTTCTTACACATCACGATATAAAAGACCTCTCCCAAGTGCACCTTTGAGATATTTCAAGATGTGAATTACTACATCCCAATGAATCTAGAAATTAACTCACAACACTTATTGCAAGTGATTGTGAGATAATTCAACTTTCCTACAAGTCTCTGGTATTGTTAGGACTGGAGGAGCCCATGGGTGGGCTTGATACACATGGTTGAATACCAATTTTACCTAAAAGCTCAAGCTAATTGGGTCTTGGGTCCATCCATGTATATAAGCACCCATCATTCACTTTAATTTTCCAATATGGGACAAGCTTACAAGTGGAATTCTCAACAATCTCTCCCTCACTTGTGAGTTCCTGCTCCCCGTTGAACGGAAATCGTCTCCCTTCTGGGACAATTCTCCAACAGTTGCTCAAGTGGGCCTTACCACTAGCGTCTTACGTACCTCAGATTGCATTCCACGTGCCTCCAAACCAATCCTACCTCCCACATCTTAACCCTATTCGGATCCATCCGCAACATAGATGATCTTTATTAGCCTCAGCCACACACTTGGTCCTCCAACTGTTAGCACGTCAGGAAAATTAGCTTCCCGTCTCGACTTTTACGATGTCTCTCACCTAGAGTTACGAACCATCGGCTCTGATACCACTTGTTAGGACTGGAGGAGCCCATGGGTGGGCTTGATACACATGGGTGAACACCAATTTGACCCAAAAGCTCAAGCTAATTGGGTCTTGGGTCCATCCATGTATATAAGCACCCATCATTCACTTTAATTTTCCAATGTGGGACAAGCTCACAAGTGGAATTCTCAACAGGTATTATCCAGAATTAGGTAGCAAATCTCCCATATCCGAGACTAACTTGTTGTTAGGATCCATAGGTGTATCAACCGATTTAGATTCCAAGCAATATGAAGAGCAGCTTGATTATCACACATAAACTTCATAGACTAAGAATGGGAAAAACTCAATTCTTCCAACATGTTCTTCAACCACACAAGTTCGTAAGTAGTGTGAGTCATAGCTCTATATTCTAATTCAGCACTTAACCTGACCACCATAGTTTGTTTCTTACTACACATCCAAGAACCAAATTATCCATGAATTTAAGTGGTGACCCTGATCACGATATAAAAGACCTCACCCAAGTGCACCTTTGAGATATCTCAAGATGTGAATTACTACATCCCAATGACTTGTCCTCAAAGAATCTAGAAATTAACTCACAACTCAATTCTTCCAACACGTTCTTCAACCACACAAGTTCGTAAGTAGTGTGAGTCATAGCTCTATATTCTAATTCAGCACTTAACCTGACCACCATAGTTTGTTTCTTACTACACATCCAAGAACCAAATTATCCATGAATTTAAGTGGTGACCCTGATCACGATATAAAAGACCTCACCCAAGTGCACCTTTGAGATATCTCAAGATGTGAATTACTACATCCCAATGACTTGTCCTCAAAGAATCTAGAAATTAACTCACAACTCAATTCTTCCAACACGTTCTTCAACCACACAAGTTCGTAAGTAGTGTGAGTCATAGCTCTATATTCTAATTCAGCACTTGACCTGACCACCATAGTTTGTTTCTTACTACACATCCAAGAAACCAAATTATCCATGAATTTAAGTGGTGACCCTGATCACGATATAAAGACCTCTCCCAAGTGCACCTTTGAGATATCTCAAGATGTGAATTACTACATCCTAATGACTTGTCCTCGAAGAATCTAGAAATTAACTCACAACACTTGTTGTAAAAGATATATCCAACCTTTGAGATATCTCAAGATGTGAATTACTACATCCCAATGACTTGTTGTCAAAGAATCTAGAAATTAACTCACAACACTTATTGCAAAAGATATATCCAACCTTTGAGATATCTCAAGATGTGAATTACTACATCCCAATGACTTGTCCTCAAAAAATCTAGAAATTAACTCACAACACTTATTGCAAAAGATATATCCAACAGAGTGATTGCGAGATAATTCAACTTTCCTACAAGTCTCTGGTATTATCTAGAATTAGGTAGCAAATCTCCCATATCCGACACTAACTTGCTGTTAGGATCCATAGGTATATCAACCGATTTAGATTCCAAAAATCTAGTTTCATCTAACAAATCAAGAACATACTTCCTCTGTGACAAAACAGCTCTCATACAAGATCCAGATACTTCTACATCCAAGAAGTATTTCGACGGACCCAAATCTTTGGTTTGAAACTTAATCTATAAAAAAGTTTGAAATTCTGAATACCTTTATTATCATCACCTATAATAACGTTATCATCCACATAAATAACAAGAAGGATCCTACCAATGAAGTATGACAATAAGATATGAAATGATTCACTACATACTGTCAAAGACTAAACTCAAGTACTACAGCACTGAAACAACCAAATCATGCTCTATGAGACTATTTTAAGCCATAGAACCTTCTTAAGCCAACACATTAAGCATGATTCCCCATAAACAAAAAACCTAGGTGATTGCTCCATATAAACCTCCCCCTCAAGTTCACTATGCAAAAAAGCATTCTTCACATATAACTAATGTAGAGGCTAATGACAAATAGTAGCCAAGGATATGAATAGATGTACTAATGTAAGTTTGGCAATCAAAGAAAAAATATCAAAATAATACAGAATATACACTTGAGCAAATCCCTTAGCAACAAAGTGGGCCTTTAGATGAGCCACATAACCATTAGGGTTGACTTTCACAATGTAAACCCAATGACAACCAACCACTGACTTGTCAGGAGGAAGAGGTACCAATTCCCAAGTGTCATTGTCATGTAAAGGATTCATCTCTTCAACCATAGCATTCCTCCACCCATAGTGGGTTAAGGCTTTTGAAACAGATTTAGGAAGGTTAGTAGATGATAAAGCAATAACAAAACAATAATAATAGGGTGATAATAAGTCATAACAAACATTTGCGTTTACCTTTTCAAACAACAATAGAAGGATCAATGTCATGAGAAATATGATCAATATACGAGGAAACTAAAGGCGTGGTAGTAGAAGCTAGAGGGGACTCTCTTCCTTGGAGCTGCCATTGTGAATACACCTGCAAATTAAGATGAGCAATATGATGAGAAGGAGTCTAGCTACATGGAGACTTAGATGGTTGGTTGGGCAAGGACACCAAAGTAGAATCTAGAAGATTAGGCAAAGGAAGAGACTCATTAAGCTCAAAAGCACTAAAGGACTGAGTGTAGTAAGGTGTAAACTTAAAGAAGGTGACATCAGCAGAAACAAAGAAGCCATGCAACATAAGACTGTAACAATGATATACCTTTTAAGTATACGAGCCTATGAATACCCATTTTATAGAATGAAGATCCAACTTATCCACCCCAGGAGTTAATTGATAAACAAATGACACACACCCAAATATTCGAGGAGGGGGAGAGAGTGAAGATGAATTTAAAAGGGAATGGAGTAGGGAATTTACCATTAAGAATAGAGGATGCCATCCTGTTGATCAAATAACAAGCAATAAGTATAGCTCACTCCAAAACTCTTTAGGAATATAAATTTGATAAAGTAAGGTGTGAGTGATTTCAAGGATATGTCTATTTTTCCTCTCTGCAACCCCATTTCATTGAGGAGTGTGGGCATATGATAATTGATGGACAATATCAAACTAAGTAGTGAATTGTGCAATAAAATACTCATTAGCATTATCACTTCAAAGTATTCGAACTGACAAACCAAATTGAGTCTTTATTTCAGAACAAAAGGCACAAAATACATGAAATAACTTGAACCGATCTTTTATTAAATATAACCAAGTCATTCTTGAATAATAATCCACAAAGGTTACAAAGTACCAGAAATTCAACTTGGACACAACTCTACTAGGACCCCAAATATCATAATGAACTAACGTAAAAGGGCTTGCAATCCGTTCATTCATTAACTCGAGAAGCGAAAAGGGCACAATGGTGCTTTCCTAATTAACAAGACTCATAATCAAGACTAGACACAGAGCTCAAATTAGGAACAAAACATTTTAACTTTTTTAGAAAAGGATAATCAAGACAACAATGAATTTGGAAAGGAGTGTTAGCAGTAGTGCATGCAGTACTCAAAGTGATAAAGTCCACTAGCTTCACGCCCTCCTACAATCGTCTTCCCCATCTTCAAATCCTAAATAACCACATAATCAAGGAAGAATGCCACTGAACAATTCATGGATTTAATAATCTTTCTAATGGACAAAAGATAGAACAGAAATTTGGGTATATACAAAACCAAAGGAAAAGAAATAGAAAAGGTGGGATTTATAGTCTTTAATGGTGAATTCATCAACAAGAGTAACACAAGGTAAATTTACAGGATATTAAAAAGTGAAGAAGAAGTTAGGTATATATGTGATATGATCAGTGGCAGCAATTCTATGACCCAAGGACTAGGATGAGAAATACCGGATGACAGGTATGCTATGGAATTACCTATTTAGACAAGAGATGCAATGGAAAGAAAAGCTTGTTATGAAGCTTAATACTTTTGGAACCTGGAATACTCTCTCTCTTACATGGGTACAGTATGTAGGCCCCACTCAGCCCCAAAGGTAAGGAGTTAGTGGCGGCTGCATTGGCTGCTCCCAAAGGTGTGAAGTCCATGGTGGCTGGATTGACAAAATAACTTAATCCAAGTGAGAAAAATTTGACAGCTTCTACAATTTATAAACGTGTACAATGACAAGAAGAATGCATTAATGAGAACCTTAACTAGTGAAGTTTAGGCTAATGGATCCTTAAGCCTAGACTTCACTTAAGGTCCTTTATAGACTCTTCTTGTATGGCACCTTGGTGAAGTTATGTCAATAAGTCATTTTTAATTTACACTAAAATATTTATTTTAAAAAAGTATCCATTCAAATTATTTTTCTTAAAAAATATATTTAAAAAAAAATATACTTACGATAAAAATCTCAAGACTACTTTTTAACAAATAAGATAAATATTTTAAAACAATATATATCTTCCAATAAATAATTTCGAACAATTCCTAAAAGCTGTTTGAGAGAACTCTTATAAGCACTTTCGTTAGAAAAATTTGTTTTTAAAAAGTACTTAATTTCCTTATTTAAAAAAATAGTTTAGAAATACCTTTTGAACTAATAGTTATTTAAGTGTAAACCAAGGAATAATTAAACACAACTAATTATTAAAAGTGCTTTTTCAAATAAATATAAGAAGTTCCCAGCACAGCCAATTGTTCTTTGCTGAAATTGTTGTAGTTCTATTTTGAACTGCCAAATTGCCTTCGTGGAGAACATGCAGTGCGGCCCTTCGACCAACCATGTGCTTCGATGGTGCAGAGCAGGGTAACACAGAATTTTACAAAGTAGTCTCAACAATTCTCACCAGTATCAAATAAAAATGAGAAAAGGAAGATTTAGACTTGCATTTTCTCAAATAACATCCATTATTTTGTATTTGTCATTCTCATTCATTTAAACCCCTATAAATTATTCTAATACTCTGAGAACCTACAAAAATTCCATGCTAAAACAAACTACTACTGTTGGGGTGATGTGAGCTGCCTCAAGTTGTACTTGGCCAACTCCTTGTACTTCTCGACGACTCCAATCAAGCACACGGTCTGAAAATACACAAGATAATAAGTTATTGGGACTGTTAGAATCAAAATTGCAATTTATCATTAATATATAAAGGCAGAAAAACAGTAATCCTTCAGCAGAGTGCAAATGCAACCAACGTAAATCCTAACGCATGACTAATCAATTTGATCCCTGTAATAAAGGTTAAACAGAAAATTGAGACTGCAAAAAATGCTGTGGTATCGACTCCATCAAAATCGTCATCCAGTTTACCTAGAAATGAATTCCTTCCATCCAGAATTTTGCATTAAATGATTAGCATATCAGAAGAATGAATATTAGTTGAAGCACTTAATCTAGTAATCTTTTGCAAATATTTAGCTTTAATATTCATAAGCAACGAGCAATTGTATTACCAGAACACATTTAAAGCAATTGAAACATAACTTGGGTGCATGCAACAAATACCAGTACTATATAAGGAATGGATTGGCAGAGCACTTTACTACCTTGACAATCTGCACCACAATAGTCTTGTCCGGATTATTAAGATCGACTTTGTGAGGTCCAGGAACAGATTTTGCTACAGCATTTATGATTTTCATTCTCTCAATACCAGTATTTGCGCGAGCATCATACAACACTGCAAACTAAAAAGGAAGATCAGAAAAGTTAAAACAATTCCAATGCAGATTGCAATCTTGCCGCTCAAAACAGGCACAATTTCTCAGTTTTTTTTATAGTATAAAACAAGCATAATTTTAGTTATGCTCCCAGGTTTTAAAAAGTTCTCAAATCAATGCTCCACCAAGTCGGTTACTACAAATGTTGAAGGAACCAATTCTAACATCATAGCCTCATTACTAATTCTACACTAGTAAAACTGAATATCTAAATCAGAATTTTCAACGAGTTAAAGCTTGTTCTGTTTTTTCAAAGAAGCATGAAACACAAAATCATAAATTCAGATCCTTGTTGATTCTTCATGAAGTTCATCCATTAAGTCTCTTTCGTTGCTATATCACTTTTACAGCACCACAGATTCATAAGATGGCAAGATAAATAAGGTGAAGGTACCTTTTGTGGAGTTTGAACTTCCACTGGAAAGTATCCAGCAATAATTGGTTTTATTGCTCTTGTAATGTCCTCTTCTGAACAATAGCACGTCACTTCAACTGGCAACACTCTTAAGATGAACCTAAGAACCAGGAATTATTTCAGCACATTATTAAGCCTTACCAACTTATTAACTTGAAAAAAAAAATAAATAAATAACATAAATATAATGCAATGAACAGACCTTGACATTTGCTTCCTTGTTGAGGCAGCAGATGTCATCATGTGCTGCACAATGTCTTTGGGGCTTGGATCTCCATCTCTCTTACGCATTTGAACAAAGACAACTCCATTACAACCTGAATCAAGGCTGGAGAAACGCCTCTGTACAAAAAGAGAAATAACCTATCATCAGCACAATAGCAATCCTCCTGCCAAGAGGCTAAGGTTGCCTGAATCTACACACAATGGCTTGTCTTTAAATCAGTGACAGCAGCAAGAGCAATGAATTTGAAGAGGATTCTCAAATAAATGAGATTGATTCTAAAATGAAAGCATGACTAAATAGTTATCCATGAAACACCAATGCCCCACCTCAAAAGAGAAAAAAAAAGGGGGGGGAGGGGGAGTGGGAGAGGACTGAGCAGTAACTCAAATTTCCATTTAGTTGTAGCAATAAATATAAGGAATCAAAAAGTATGAGTATCAAGCATTGATATAACTTCCATGAAATCCAGCTGGGCTAACAAAAATTCATGTTTTTCCATCACTCAATATAATTGAAAATCATATATTCCAAATCAATTCCATAACCTGTACATATTTTTCCCAGAAAAACTATATGGAAGACGAAAAAAATTTTCATTTTCACTCAGTGTGAAAAGGGTGCACACGATCAAAATAGTGCTGCTACTCATTTTTGGAAAAGAAAAAGGAAAATGAGGATAAAGAAGATCAACTGCCATTGCCATCAGGGAGAGATACAATCTTCATTTTATAAAACCAGGCTGTCAAAATTCACTGCATTGATCTTCTTTCAACTGTTCATATCACCTAGACATGCATTTTTCAATTAGATCGCTGAAACATTCAATAGTTAAACCAGCAAGACAACCTTCTTCAATATTTATGTCAGGTTTTTTCAAAGAACAAAATGTTCTCCTGTAGAATCAGTTAGGATCAGTTTAGCTGTGGAAAACAATAGATTTTCAATTACAAAAAAGTCACCTTGTTTTCTAGTTCTTTAAGATTTATATATGAAAATTGATTAACAATAAAAAGATGTTTTCCAACTCCCCTATAAAAATTTGGAGATCTGGAAAACAAGGTTTTTTCATAATTTCTGGTAAGTTTTGAATTTAAAAAAAATGAAACATTATAACAAACCAATCAAAACTTTTTTATACAATTAAATAAATGAATGATCAACTTATTATAATGACCCAAACAATTTAAGATGCGTACATCTATATCACAATGGTCCACATAAATTAAGATACATATCTACCTCTTTGAAGAAAGTAAGTACATTCATGAAATGAAATTAATTAGTTAAATTAAATTGAACAATTGAGTCTTGAGACAGCTAGATTCAAAAGTCAAACACATTCATTAAATGAGACAAATTAGTTAAATTAAAGTGAACAACTCACTTTTGAGATTGAGAGATTAAGAGAGTAAGAGAGTAAAAAAATAATATGGGCACTTGGACAGTTAGAAAGTCCAATTTCCCATGCATCACATGGGTCTGTACTAGCACAGAACAATTGCAGTGGGAAACGCCAGTACTTTTGCCATCTAAAAGTTCTTATCGATCGGCAAAACTAGTTTACCACAATTTATTTGATAACTGATGTGTCAAAAATGGCCCAAGCACAGCGTAAGTGCATAATCCATTCAACAGCAACTGGTTAACCACATTCTTGTTCTCATTGTATTTACCAAATTAATCCATGTTTTGTATAACTTTGATTTATATTGAAACAAGACTTGAGATAAGACCTATGTCCCTTTAGAATTTGAATAAACTATTATAAATTTATAAGAGCACAAACTCTATTAAATCCAATTGGCATAATTTCTTTCTTTATTGATTTCAACTTTGATTTCTTTATTTTAAGATTGAAATTTTAAACCCTCAGAAAACATGACTAAAATACCAAATGGGAGTTGATAAGTTGCTACACCTGCATTACCGCCAATTGCTGTCCGGTTTATCAATATCACACAATCAGCAGGATTACTCTAGCATGTCGCAAAAATGTAAAACATGAAAGAGATTTTTTTTTATCTTTTCTCTGGCTTTTAGTTTGGCTGGCTGGGTGTGTGATTTAGAAAGTTGATACTTTGCCACCTATTGAACTGTCATGATCATCTTGTACCTTCACCTTTTTTAGTTGCTACCAGTCCATAAGGGTGAAATCTTGAAAATCCCTAATGAAAATCAGATTCAAGATGGAATTGTGTAACCAGTAAAACCAAATCACACAAACTTTCCCTTGTTTGTATTTTAAACATCCATAGACTTGGTAACGATAAATATAATGCACAGTATACAAGGATGTGGAAATAAAAACTGCATCCAGATGAATAAGTGATTGTGTTTTAACCATGATTACCAGAAAATGATAACACTCTTGTTAGAATACACGCTTTATCTAAAAGCTTAAACTCTTAGGTTGTGGGCCAACTATGTACATCAAGCTTTAACACTCTCCCAAACCTGCAGCCCAACAGCATGAGGAGAGGTAAACATGAGACTAGAACCTAGGACCTCCTAGTAACCAACTCTGATACCATGTTAGATTCCTACTTTCCCTAAAAGCTTAAGCTATTAGTTTGTGGGCCAACAATGATATCAAGCTTTAACAACTCTAGCAAACCACAATTTTGTACAAACATTTTGGAACACAGTACATTTTTGTTCTGGAACACAAATATAGATTTCCAAAATCTTAGTTCAATATATTTCACATAACATTTTTTTCAGTTTAAGCGAAAAACTATTGCATTATAATTCTCACAAAAGAAAATCATTTCAAAAGATGATAACATCCTGCCCAAAATATATAAAAGCCATCACACGTTGCTCACCAATTTATCTGTATAAATATACCCCAAAGTTTCCATATTTTAGAGTATGAGCTGTACCTCAATCCTGTTCTTGTTCCTGTTCCATGCTGGAACATTCTCATTCTAGGTAATGTTGATTATAACCAGCACAACACTTAGGTAAATGTACTTCTCAGTTAGATACAAGGATGCGGAAAAAAGGACTCCATCCAGATTAAAATCAATGAATAAGATATGAACACCCACCCCCTCTCCCCCAAAAAAAGGAAAAAAAAATTTCTGGTTTCGATAATTACTAGCACATAAGCTAACAAAGTCAACTAACTCAAGCACAGCCACTGCAAATGAAACAGAAAATAAACTAGTGTGACTGACTAAGAAAAATCACAATAATGAAACAAACATGACATACAAAAACAGAATCTAGCACAGAAACTGTCCACCAATATGTATATATTCAAAAATATTTTGCGAGGTTCAGTGGCTATTATTAACTCACCTTGTTTCTATCTCCCAACTCTTCAATTTCAGCCTCAATTAATTTATCAATGGACTTCTCCACTTTATCACAGCCAAAATTTCCAGATTTCGATGTGGCTGTTTCATGGCATTGTTTCTTTGCTGGTGGCTCCTCAGCTTCCTTAGCTTGATGCTCATCATATTTTAATTCCTCTTTATTATTGTTTGTCATTTCCTCCCTCTCAATTTCATGGCGTTCATCATCCCCTTTACATGGATCAGACTTTTCATTTGTTGAACTTTTATTATTTGCATCACCTTCTATATGAGAATCTAATTTCTTCTCTGCCTCCTGCACTTCTTTCTTCTCCCCCTCGTCACCTGACTCACCACAATCATCATCATCACTACCAGAAGAATCAGAATATGTAAATTTAGTTTTTGTATTCAACGGTATGTTTGCTAATGCTCCAAGATTAGCACTTGAATCCTTTCCTTGGACTAGCTCTTCGTAGAACTGCAAAACAACATTAGCACAATGACTCGTATGATCATAACAATGACATCCATGAAATGTCCAAAGAAAAAAATGTAAGCAGGAAACAACATTTGGACAAGGTAAAAATTATTAAATATAATTTCTGCAAACAGAAACAAGAAGTGTCATAGGAAGATTATAAAACGAGTATCATAAAACTGGGACTAGGGAAATACTAAAAACAAGATAGCATACATCAGCAATGTGAAACAAAATGACAAACATAGAAATGTCACAAGCTTGAGGGTTTGCTAGAATTCAAGTTCAATAAGCCAACTGATCTTCCAATTCTGTACGATTGCAACTTAAGCTTGAAGAAAATTAAAAAGGAAAGGAGCTTAAACCAAATAAAGCTCAACCAGTTTGTGAGCAGCTTAATTCACAGGCAGCCCAAATGCCATACACTCTGCATGATAAAGATTATCACTTTGAAAGCGGAGCACTAAAGTTGTAGGTTCTTCCAAGAATAAAAAATCCTTTGGTTCAAGGGACAGCTTCCTTGACAGTTATTAGATCATTAATCCAATAAATTGTCAGCTTAATTGACTGTTTGTGTCAAGAGACATTTTGGTCATTTCAGTATTCCTGACAATGGGATATGGTTGTGATACATGGTAATTCCTTCGGCCAAGTTAGGGACAAGTTATGAACATGGACCTTTGCAATGGCAGTTCAGTGGGGTTTTGTATTTTAATGCATTTTTGTAAACTAGAGCAACAAATTTATTTGGTCCTCAAATCATGCCCTCTATGCATACATGTCATATACAAGCTTTGCAAAGACGAGATTGAATGAATGGAAAATTATAGTTTCAATTTGGAGGGTCATCCCCGAGATGACACGCGATGTGTGGTTACACAGGAAAGAATGTGCACTCAAGCATAATCTTATATTTCCACAAAATTGCCGAAATTTCTGCTTTCCACCACCCTTGAAATCGAAATGGTAGTCAATTTCCATTTCAAAAAAAATCAATCAAAATTTTCACGAACTACCCAAACTTTATCGAAATCTCATATTTTCAACAAAATTTGTCAAAATTTTAACTATAGAATACATTTCCTTGAAATTCAAATTTTTAGATTCAAAACCCAAATTGAAATTTCTCTTTTACTTTTTCTTTTTTTTTTATTGAAACTAAAGATTATTACAAGAAGGATATGAATAGCTTTCATAATTTTGAAATTATATTTAAAAAATAATAATAATAACTTAGATATTATCTTCAACATTTTATTTGACCATTTATGTCTAAATTATATGATTTATATAGTAAATAATAAATTGCATTTACATTAATTGAATATGTTAATAAGATTACTATATCATAGTTATTGCACTTTAAAAACCACTTGCCTTTCCTTAATGTATTTTATTTATTATATTTCGTCCCAAATGTTGCATTATTATGTCTACTAATGGTTTCTAAAGTTTCATAAAAGAATCTGTGCTTTACTGCTAATTACATCATTTTCAAAAAATCGAAACTGGAATCAAAATTGACATCAACATTGAAACATTCATATTTTTTAAGCCTCTAAAGTTTTAGACAAATTCAAAATTTAAGACCCACACTCAAGCATATAATCAAGGGGAGCAAAAACTTCACATAGCCATTTTAGGAAAGAACTATTTGAAAAGAGACAAGACAAAGTGAAGGACCAACTCAAAAGACATCCAATCCCACAATAACTTGAATACAAGAAGTGGTTCAGTAGCACAAGTAGATTGTTGTTGTTCGTTCAACTTGAACACACGCAATGGAAGCACACAATCAAACACGAAACAATCAACAACCACTAATGCAATCACTTGATGATGAAATATATTCAAGAAGCAAGCAAACAATGATAAGAAGAAGTAAAAACACAACTAGAACGCACACAAGATTTACATGGTTTGGCAATAGCCTATGTCCACGGGAACAGTACTTTGGTTTTCACTATGATCAATGTCAAAGCTACAATCTTTGAAGCTTACTTGAAGCTTAATCTCATCTAGGGTTACATAATGATGTTTATATAACAATCTAATGCGTACAGAAGTGTTCTAGTATAACCAAACAACATCTGTAGCAATCCCCCAAAGAAAATCCCTCCAATAAGCCCAATCTATAAGCCCTCAATTTGAAAATACGTGATTTGCGACGACGAAAACCGTCGACAGTTTGGAGCAAAAGAAAACTCTTTGCAACTACTGTCTGAAACCATCAACGGTCTGGTACATGTGATCCGCTCTGAATATAAGCCACATCCGCAACAATCTCCACCTTGACGAATATTCATCACCTTGGAAATCTGAAAGCATAATCGCTACTCCACCCGGGCCTGTAGATTAGGACCCGCCTACCCTCTAACACTTAAATACGTAAACCAAGTCCAAGCCACGCTTGAACTTGACTGTGGTAACAAGAACTCCACCTAACTAAACACCCAACTCCTTGAATGATCCTCTGAACCACAATACTACCTTGGCAATCTCAGCCTCTGCAAAGAACTTTGTTCCAGTTGTAACCAGCACACCCTGAGATTGTACCCCGGACTTCCAACAATTAAGCCTACCCACAACGTACACCGTTGCAAGTCTCTTGTCTTCCAAGGCCCCTGTGCAGTCTCCATCTGCGTACCTTACAACTGACGAAACCCTCTGTTACCGCCGAAATACCCAACTGCATTGGCTTAGGAAACCTTTGACATGACCCGAACATCACTGTTCATCCTCGAGCACTGAGCGGTAGATTGTTTACTTACATTCGCCAATGGTATACCAGTGACCAGTTTAACATCAACCATGCTAAATCTCACCAGCACCTGATCCCCAAAACCACCCTGAGATAACCACAATCTCCATGTAGTTTTATTCATATAGCCGTCCTGAGATAACGTCAATCTCCCTGCAGCTATGACTACAAAATCAACCCAAGATAATTTCAATCTCCCAGTAAATTTAACCTTGCGAATCTCCAACCCAAGAACACTCTTGGCAGTACTCAAAACCTTCGTGTCGACTTCCATTCTCAACAGAGTCCCCCACTAATTTACCTCAGTCGGAACCTTCCTAGCAATTGGCATGTCACTCACACGAAACAATAGTTTACTTGCCCACTTGTAGCCTATCTCCCTCTCCCCCTCTAGGAGCACCACCAACCCCCGCATCTAATTCTTATACAGTACCTCCATCTCCTCCACCATGGCACCTGTCCACCTACCCTTCTCCTGGCCGTGCACTACCTCCTGAAAGTAACTAAGATCCTTCCTAGTAGTAATGGTTGCATAAGACATCAGATCACACCTGAGCGGTGGCCTGATAGTACCTCTGAGTCCATTGTGATCCTACTGGTCTCCCGAACTTGGACTTCCTGTATCATGACCAAAGTCATCTCTGCCCTGAGTCTGAAACTCCACCAGCATCACAATCTCTTTTCTAATCCAGTTTATCCTGTGATCCTGCAAGTCTACTGAGTTAGAACTCCCTGCACTCTTGCCTTGAGTCTCTAACTCCACCTGCACAACATGCTCATTGTTGCTACTGCAGCTTTTTAACAGCCGTTTCTCTTCATCTATCTGAATACATTGTCTAATGGCTTTAACACCTAAACTCATGTCTCCACCAATCGCCACCCTATTTGCCATTAGATCACCCAGCTTGAACCCATCTTTCTTATATACTAAAAAGATGCACTACCCAGACATAACACCAAGCCTAGATCCCACCTCACTAGAAACGTGCATAGCTGAACCACCAAAGTCTACCGCATAATCAGTCCAAACCTCTCCTGCAACTCTCCCATCTAGTGATTCTTTTGGCGATCAATTATCCGAGAAACATGTCATACTTGCTGACTTCACCAAGCAATCTCTTGCAAGCCCTGCAAACACCATGCCCTGCTCACAAAACTTCTTAAATGCCAACGTACTCGGCAACAATATCTAACCTAAGGAACTCTCTCCTGGTCTGATACTCCACCTCAGCCACAAGTTACACCTGGCAAACAACTCCAACTTGTGCCGCATGAGATACCACCAGGCCTTTCTTGATAACCTTACGAAATACCCATGTCCAACCCGTGATGCTGCCCTCACCGGTCCCCAAACATCCACACCAATGTAGTTAATAATATCCACCATTTTGTAAGTGGTTATATTACACAAAACAGCATTTCCTGACTCAAAACTCTCAATTGCAGCTCCACCTACAACGGTATTACCATGCAGTGCATAAAGATTTCGTGCCATCCTCTGTCCCTTCATCACCATCAATACGCCATCACACACGTTCTTCTGTAGATCGGGTACATGTCTTACCCCACACAACGTCCTTACCACACCGTCATACATCTTGATCTTGATATCCCCCATTCCGAAAACTTTACAAACCGCACCATTTCCCATTATAATGGAACCAGGACTCACCAATCTGTAAGTGGTGAACCAGGCTTTGTTGGGCGTCATGTGAAAAGAACATCCCGAGTTTAGGATCCAAGAACCCGTGAGGCGTTCTAAACCTTATGAAACAATAACCATCTCACAATCACTGCTCCTCGAGTCCCCTTCTTCAACTACATTCACAGATTTTGACGAATTCCCTTGAGCTTTTGCCTTCCCCTTCTCCCACTCCGAACATTCCGATTTTATATGCCCTAGTTTCCCGCACTTAAAATAGTGAACATCATTCTTCCTCCTAGACTAAGTTTTATTACCACTCGGTCCAGTCTAGGATTTGCCTCTCCCACGATCTTTATTACCCTTCGCCACGAGCCCTTCACCATGTGAACCCTCATCGCTGGCCTTCTTCCTTTGGTGGGAACCCCAACAATGCACTCGTGATGTCCTCCAACTCTAGAGTTTCTTCCCCTCAAGTCAGCATCGTAACCAGATTCTCGTATGTAGGCGACGTAGGTAGGGAATTCAGCAGCATCAACGCCTTGTTCTCCTCCTCAAACTTCACATCAACTCACCCCAAATCACTAATGATCTGATTAAATGTGTTAACGTGCTGAGTCAAGTCCAAACCCTCCGCCATCTTAAGCCAATAAAGCTTTTGCTTAAGATACAGCTTGTTCGTAATTGACTTGGACGTGCATCGGCGCTCTAGTTTCAGCCAAACTGCCACCGGCGAGTCCTCATAAATGACATGATACAACACATCTTCAGCCAGACATAACATGATCGTGGAAACCGTCTTTGCTTCAAGATCCTTCCAACTTGCGTCGTTCATGTCGTCCGGCTTCTATCCGTATAACGCCTTACCATCTCTTGCTGCACTAGCAAGTCCTTCACCCTTCGTTGCCAAAGTCCAAAATTACTAGTTCCATAACTTCCATCGAACTTGTTCACTTCGAACTTAATCAAAGAGACCCTAGCCATTGTAGAACCAATAGCTCTAATACCACTTGTTGTTGTTCGTTCAACTTGAACATGCACAGCGGAAGCACACAATCAAACACAAACAATCAACAACCACTAATGCAATCACTTGATGAAATATACTCAATAAGCAAGCAAACAATAATAAGAAGCAAAAACGCAACTAGAATGCACAAGATTTACGTGGTTCGGCAATAGCCTACGCCCACGGGAGCAGCACTTTGGTTTTTGCTATGATAATGTCAAAACTACAATCTTTGAAGCTTACTTGAAGCTTAATCCCATCTAGGATTACAGAATGATGTTTATATAACAATCTAATGCATACAGAAGTGTTCTATTATAACTAAACTAAATCTGTAGCAATCCCCCGGAGAAAATCCCTCCGATAAGCCCAATCTACAAGCCCCCGATTTGAAAATACGTGATATGCACCGACGAAAACCGTCGACGGTTTGGAGCAGAAGAAAACTCTTTGCAGCTACTACCTGAAACCGTCGACGGTAACCGCCCCAAACCGTCAACGATTTGCCCTTCGTGGCAGCCCCAAACCATCGACAGTTTGCCCTTCATGGCAGCACCTTGCTTTTGTCCCTCACGTCACGTAGCTTTCTCTAGTACATGTGATCCGCTCTGAATATAAGCCACATCCGCAACATAGATCACAGAACAAGTAATTATTGGCCTGTAGAGATTTGTCCAAGGTGAAATTTGAGTGCACCTCCACTGCAACTTGAGTTCACCGTTTCTATACAAGTTCTCTCATTTGTATTGAATGTAATACACTTTTAACCTAAGTTCCTGGTTTGTAAGTAAAAGGTCCTCTTCATTGAGGCACCAACCCACAATTTATCTTCAAGTCAGCAGACATATTTGCATAAGCACAAAGGTTTGGATCATTTGACCTTTGTACAGGGGAAAGGTTGAGTGGGGAAAGATTGTGACGAAACAAACTAGCAAACTAAATATGAACAGGAGGAGATGAAATTGGAGCTTTGGAGAAACTTGGCAAAATGAGTAAACTGAGATGGGAAACTTCTTTCATAGGAAGGAAACATAGTATGCCACCGTGAATTCAATATCAAATTACAACTTGTATTCCTCCCAATCAAGAAGCTCAAAATGAATATGGATTTGGCAACACAAAATTCAAGAGAATCTTCAAATACTTTCTATCGAACCTAAATAGGGATATATATATTAGAAAATAGATTTGTAGACTCCTTGAATCTTTCACAGGAAGCACCAACCAAGAAAGGGAGATGTTAGAAAGAATGTTTTAGATTTCCTAGAACAACCTAATGACATGGGCACTCAAGGGTTAACTGGCCATGAAGGTCAAAAACTCTTACCACATGATAGGCAAAACCATGATCCTCCAACTAAAAAGTGAACATTACCATAGATGTACAGTCGGGACTCGAGACCAAAAGGGAGACAGTTGTGCGAGAATACTGACCAAGGACAACAGAGACTTCAATTCAAGTCCCAAACTAGTGCCTTACCACAAACACACAAGGAAGATGCAATAGCGAATAATCCCCAACAAAGGAACCAAAGTTGGAACTACAAGCCCAACAAGTGAGTAGGCATACCAACTCAAGTAGGAAACATAGACACAAAATTTGGTCTAGTTGGCTCAAATGCATCAAAAATAGGGCAACATAATGAGCATGTTTTAGGATTTGTTCAATCCAAGTCAAGAGAGTAGTTGAGCATCTCTTGAAAGCTCTCTTCCTTCAAAATTGAAAGCTTTCTAAGAGCTTGGAGTTATTGACAGGTAAATCCTAGGTTGTCTATCAATAGGTTTGGACTGTTCCTCCTTCCAACAACAGCAGAGGTCAATTGAGAGCTTTGAGATCAGTAGAGAGCTTCAACAAATAGGGAGTTTCACAGTCAGGCTAAGAGCTTAAAGTTCCAAGCCTATAGTAGCTATGCATTATCTTTGTAGTTTCTTCACTTTTTTTGTTCTTTTTTTTTCTCTTATTATTGTCAAGCTAGAGACCTATCTTTTTTCCCAAAGCAGAGAGCATATAGCATTTTTTTCCTTTTCATTTTTTTGCCACTAACAAAAAGTTTTTCCTCTTCCTTATTTTTTAACTTCTCCTTCTTCTTCTTATGGTCTAACGAAAGACCAAGAAATTTGCATCAATTCATTGAATTAAGATTAGAAATTTCTTCTTCCTTCTTCTCTTCAGTTTTTTGCTTTTTTTAAAAATTATAATTATTAAATAAACAAGCTAGCAACACTCTACCCTTTGCAGTGCACTTTGCAATTCCGGCTATTTAGATTTTTTTTTAGGTTCAAAATTTTTGAAGGAAAAACCTTAGGTACTAGCTAGCAAGCTAGCTACATTCCTGAATTTTGTTTTAATTTCTTGAGCTTACTACCAAGTTTTAAGGATTATGTTAAGGAGAGATGTCATAAATTACCAAATATATAAAATTTCAATTCATTTTACATTGTAAACAAAATCTTACGATCCACGATCCGATTCTGCAAACCTTCCCAATGATCCTATGTAGGACCCCATTTCTAACAACCTTGGAAGCATGAAGTGGATTTCATGTGCCTTTATTCACATGGAGTGCTACACAATGCAAGGCAACATGGAGTACATATTCCACAAGCCACAGTGACACATGACACAACCCCACACTTCTGAATGAAATTTGGCTCTAATGCCAAATTGAAAGATTCAAAACAAGAGAACCAAAAAAGCACATAACACCTGCAATGCTCAAACAACTGAGCAAATGTCATGGTCATAGCATTACTAAGTTCATCAAATGGGTTCATTCATAAACCACTTCATATTTCCTACCATGGTTAGACATTATTTAACCTACTTCAATATTCATTCGAGGCATTACACCATTCCCTCACCTATATCCAATCTATCAGATAATATCCTATATATTGTAATATTTTAGTTAAGGGGTACTTTAGTCTTTGTATCATTATTAGGGTTAGGTTTATTCATTAGTTCAATTGTATTTAATATATATATAAATAGCATAAAGGCAAAGGTCACTTTTTCGGCCTCTTGTGCGGCATCTCTCTCTTTTGCAATTGAATCTCTTTGCATTGGATCATGAATGTTATCATGGTATTAGAGCAATAATTACGTCTCCTTTGAGCGGCTTCAGCAGCTTTAGCTCGAGCTTCTGCGGAGACCAACCTGTCTTCCTCGAGCGCCTGCTACTTGCTTCCTCCGCCGAAGCAACCACAACAAAACCCCATCTCTTTGTTTCTGCACCTCCTCCCTTCTGTTGATTAGAACAGCCTTGGCCTTGAGGCAAACGACACAGAGGGCATCATCATCGTAGAATTGAAGGCGGAGGACAGCATAGTGAGAGGAGAGCTCCCCGTCCACCGGTAAGACCACCAGAACCTTTTGGACGTCCAGTCTGAACCCGATGACACTAAACTCAACCTGGTGTATTCCTTGTGCTGGACCTGGACCCGACTCCCCGTTCCTCTCCTTGCAACTCCGCCGCACTCTCTGCAACTTCGGCACATCCACTACTACACTCGCTGCTGCACTCTTTGCAACTCCGGCACCGTCCCTTCCTTCAATCCCCTACACTTGCCACCGCACTCTCTACAACTCCGGCACATTTGTCGCTGCACTCGCCACTCCAACACATCCAACGCCGCTGCACTCACCTCTACAAAGGATTTTTTTTCGAGCAGCATCGTCGCCTTCTCCACTAGCCCGGAGGACTTGTTGGAGTTGAAGATTATTTGCAGCAGGGAGATGGCTTACTTGACGGCTCCCAAACCCAAGGTTTTCTCTCTTTATCATTGATATACATAGATAATATTTCTTTTGCAACATCTTGGCTTCATTTGTTGATTGGATCTCTACAATTAATTCCTTTGCATTTGAAGGTGGTTGGTGAAAGAGATGATTCTCTGCAAGCCATTATTGCTAAATTGAATGGAAATAATTATTCATATTGGGCATATGTTATGAAGAACTTTTTTATTGGAAAAAACTTCTGGGGATATGTTACTGGTAATGTGTCAATGCTCTCCAATAGCAAAAAAGAGAATTATGTAGAATTGCTAGCCGTTTGGGAGGTGAATAATTCCAAAATTATTACCTGGATTAATAATTTTGTTGATCAGTCCATTGGTATGTAGCTACCTAAATTTTCTACAGCTAAGCACGTTTGGGATTTTTTAACAAAATTATACACGCAATCAATTTTTTCTAAACGATATCAATTAGAAATAGATATTAGAGTAGCAAGGCAAAAAGATCAAAGTATTTAACAATTTTACACTTTTATGACTAGTTTTTGGGATGAATTAGCACTAACTGAACCTGCAGATCTTAGTTTGAATAAGTCTTACTGCACTTATAAAGAGGAACAACGACCTGTTCAGTTTTTTATGGCACTTCGAGATGAATTTGAGGCTCTTCATGGTTCTATCCTTCACCGGAGCTCTCTTCCCTCTATTGATTCAGTTGTTAGTGGACTAATGGCCGAGGAAGTGCACCTCAAATCACATGTGGGTAAAGGTCTTCTACCAATTCCTACTCAAACTGCTTTGCTTTGGCTGTCCCATCTAAGCAATCTTCCAATGGTCAAAATCGACATCAGAAAGTTGTCATTGATGAGTGTAGTTTTTGCAAGCAGAAGGGTGATTGGAAAGCTTAATGTCCATTATTATTAAGGGACGACAACAAGCTTCAATGCCTAGGCATTATCACACTGCAGCCACTACATCATCAAAAGAGTTGTCTCCCACCGTGCCTACGCTATCTATTATTGCAGAAGCTTCTTTCTATATCAAAGCCTAATGTCTTATCTATTTCTCCCTCCATAGGTTTGTCCTCCTCATCCACTTCAGGTATATCTCTGTCCACTTGGATATTTGATTCAGGTGCTACTCATCATATGTCAAATGACATCTCTATATTTACATCAATATCTTCTACCTTGACACCTCCATCTGTTTTGGCTTTCAATGGCACCCCAATGCCATTGGTAATTACTGGTTCCATCATTTCATCTTGTTTGTATCTTTACAATATTTATTGTATTCCTCAACTTTCATTGAATTTAATTTCTAGATACTGTGTTTACTTTACTCCAACCTCATGTTTTGTGCAAGATCCACATTCCAAGAAGCTGATTGGGACAGTCGTAGGAAGGGGGGATTGTGTGTGTTAAAAGAGGTTCGGGTCAAAGAATTTGCCGGTTCTAGTATTGATTTGTCTTCATTTCGGTTGAGTTCAAATTCTTCTAATTTTTATTTATGGCAATCACGCCTTGGACTTGTTTTTAGTTTTCAAATGAGATTTTTGGCTTCCACAGGAGTATTAGGAAATTTATCTACTCATGACCTTTCTAATTGTAGTGATTGTAAGCTTGCAAAATTCTCTGCTTTGCCCTTTAATAAAAGTACATCAGTGTCTCTTGCACCTTTTGATCTAATTCATTCTGATGTTAAGGGACCAGCTCTTACTACCTTAAAGGGAGGGTCCCGATATTATGTTTCTTTCATTAATGATTATACTCGTTTTTCTTAGATATATCTTATGAAGAAACGTTCTGATTTCATTAGCATCTATAAAATGCTTCGTGCTTTGGTTCAAACTCAACATTCAGCTTGTCATTAAGTGTTTCAAGTGCAATTTGGGGTGGGGTTTTTTGGGGGGGGGGGGGGGGGGGGAATATAATTCTACTGAGTTTTCCACCCTACTGACTTTTGATGACACCATACATCAATCATCGTGCACTGGCACTTCTGAGCAAAATGGTGTGGCTGAAAGAAAACATAGGCACATTCATTGAGATAGCTCGATCCCTTTTCCTTTCTGATAATGTTCCCAAAGTCTTCTAAGGAGAAGTAGTTCTTATTGCCACATATTTTATTAACAAAATTCCTACTGCTCTTACTTTGGGAGTCTCTCCTTATGAGAAATTGTACGGCAAGGCATCAGAGTATTTTCATTTAAGAGTATTTGGTTGCAGATGCTTTGTCCTTCATCCTCATACTGAGCTTTCTAAGTTTTCTGCACGATCCTCTATGTGTGTGTTTCTTGGTTATGGTGATGTACAAAAAGAATATCATTGTTATGATCCGGAAACACAAAAACTTTATGTTTCTCGTCACATCACCTTTTTTGAACACATTCCTTTCTTATCTATTCCAACAAGTTCTAGCATCTTATATGAGTTTGACCTTGTAAATATCGATCCATTTACTTGTGACTGCTTACGTCAAAGCTCAAGTGATCATGATTTTGCCTTGTTTACTCGTTCTACATCTAGTGGGTGTATTATTTTCCTTCTTTATGTAGATGATATGATTTTACCTGGAGATGATACAGATGGGATTGCAAAGTTGAAATCAAAGCTACACCACCTCTTTGAAATGAAAATTTGGGACCCCCGACATCCTTTCTTGGCATTGAGGTAACCTATTCTCTTAAATGTTATCTCCTCTCTCAGTCTAAATATGTAGCAGATGTCATTCAAAAAGCCCTTCTTACTGATACTCGAACTGTAGAAACTCCTCTTGAACTTAATGTTCATCATACCCTTCTGATGGGGTTCCATTCGTGGATCCAACTCTATACTGTACTATTGTTGGCAGTTTGGTTTATCTCTCCATCACTCAACTTGATATTACATATGCAGTTCATCTTGTCAATCAATTTGTCTCCTCTCCCACTACAATCCATTGGGCTGTTGTTCTTCGTATCTTACGTTATATCAGAGGGACATTGTATCAAAGTATATTACTCTCTTCCACATCTACTTTAGAACTTCGTGCTTATTCTGATATTGATTGGGCTGGAGATCCTACAATCCACAAGTCCACGACTAGTTTCTATATTTTTCTTAGCGACTCTCTTATTCCTGGAAAAGCAAAAAAGCAATATGTAGTTCTTGTTCTTCTACTAAGGCTGAGTATCGTGTCATGGCTTCAACTACTACTGCATTACTTTGGTTACGTTGGTTACTTGCTGATATGGGTGTCTTTCTTATTGAACCCACTCCTATATATTGTGACAATACCAGTGCTATTCAGATTGCTCATAATTTTTTCTTTCTTGAACGCATTAAGCATATTGAAATTGATTGTCATTTCACACGTCATCGTCTTCGCCTTGGTACCATCTCTCTCCCATTCATTTCCGCTACCATGCAATTGGCTGACTTATTCACAAAGTCTCACACTATTTGTCGTTTCTAGTTTCTATTCGGCAAACTCTCGAAGCTTCTTGGTGCGCCATCGTAAGTTTGAGGGGGGATATTAGATAATATCCTATATATTGTAATATTTTAGTTAAGGGGCACTTTAGTCTTTGTATCATTATTAGGGTTAGGTATATTCATTAGTCCACAACTGGTTTCTATATTTTCTTGGTGACTCTCTTATTCCTGGGAAAGCAAAAAGCAATCTGTAGTTCTCGTTCTTCTACTAAGGCGGAGTATCGTCTCATGGCTTCAACTACTGCTGAAATAGTTTGGTTGTGTTGGTTACTTGCTGATGGGTGTATTTCTTGCTGAACCCACTCCTATGTATTGTGACAATACCAGTGTTATTCAGATTGCTCATAATTTTTTCTTTCATGAATGCACTAAGCATATTGAAATTGATTGTCATCTCACACGTCATCATCTTCGCCTTGGTACCATCTCTCCACCATTCATTTCCTCTACCATGCAATCAGCTGACTTCTTCACAAAGTCTCACACTATTTGTCGTTTCCAGTTTCTACTTGGCACACTCTCGAAGCTTCTTGGTGCGCCATCATGAGTTTGAGGGGGGATGTTAGATAATATCCAATATTTTAGTTAAGGAGCAATTTAGTCTTTGTATCATTATTAGGGTTAGGTTTATTCATTAGTTCAATTGTTTTCAATATATATATAAATAGCATAAAGGCAAAGCTCACTTTTTTGGCCTCTTGTGCGGCAACTCTCTCTCTCTTTTTTAAATTGAATCTCTTTGCATTGGATCATGAATGTTATCAAAAAATTCTTCATTTGGTCTTTGGAGCCTTATCGTACAATTTCTCATAAGGAGAGACTCCCAAAGTAAGAGCAGTAGGAATTTTGTTAATCAAATATGTGGTAGTAAGAACTGTTTCTCCCCAGAAAACTTTGAGAACATTACCAAAAAGGAGAGGGGATCGAACTGTCTCAATGATGTGCTTATGTTTTCTTTCAGCCACACAGTTTTGCTCAAGAGTGTTTGTGCACGATGATTGATGTATGGTGCCATCAGAGCTGAGTAGGGTGGAAGCTTAGTAGAATTCACACAATTTTGCTCAAAAGTGTTTGTGCACGATGATTGATGTATGGTGCCATCAAAGCTGAGTCGGGTGGAAGCTTAGTAGAATTATATTTCCCCTCCCCACCCAAAAAAAAATCGCACCTGAAACACTTAATGACAAGCTAAATGTTGAGTTTGAACCAAAGCACAAAACATTTTATAGATGCTAATAAAATCAGAACATTTCTTCATAAGATATATCTAAGAAAAACGAGTATAATCATCAATGAAAGAAACATAATATCGGGACCCTCCCTTTAAGGTAGTAAGAGTTGGTCCCTAAACATCAGAATGAATTAGATCAAAAGATGCAAGAGACACTAATGTACTTTTATTAAAATGCAAAGCAGAGAATTTTGCAAACTTACAACAACTACAATCAGAAAGGTCATGAGAAGATAAATTTCCTAATACTCCTGTGGAGGTCAAAAATCTCATTTAAAAACTAGAAACATGTCCAAGGCATGAATGCCATAAATAAAAATTAGACAAATTTGAACTCAAACAAAATGAAGACAAATCAATACTAGAACTAACAAATTCTTTCACCCAAAGCTCTTCTAACACATACAATCCCCCATTCCTACAGTCTATCCTAATCAGCTTATTGGAATGTGGATCATGCACAAAACATGAGGTTGGAGTAAAGTAAACACAGTATCCAGAATTACATAGTTGACTAATAGAAAGTAAATTCAATGAAAGTTGAGGAATACAATAAACATCATAAAGACACAAACAAGATGAAATGATGGAACCAGTACCTACCAATGGCATTAGGGTGTCATTTACAGCCAAAACAGATGAAGGTGTCAAGGTAGATGATATCGATGTAAATATAAAGATGTCATTTGATATATGATGAGTAGCACCTGAATCAAATATCCAAGTGGACGGAAATATATCTGAAGTGGATGAGGACAAACCTATGGAGGGAGAAACAGACAAGGCATTAAGCTTTGATGTAGAAAGAAATTTATGCAATTGTTCTACAATAATAGATAGCATAGGCACGGTGGGAGACAACTCTTCTGATGATGTAGTGGCTACAGTGTGATAATGCCTAGCCTTCGAATCCTGTTCTTGTCCCTTACTTAATAATAATGGACATTGAGCTTTCCAATCACCCTTCTACTTGCAAGAACTACACTCATCAATGACAACTTTCTGACATCAATTTTGACCATTGGAAGATTGCTTAGATAAGACAGCCAAAACAGTCTGAGTAGGAACTAGGAGAAGACCTTTACCCACATGTGATTTAAGAAGCACTTCCTTTGCCATTAGTTCACTAACAATTGAATCAACGGAGGGAGGAGGGCTCCAATGAAGGATAGAACCACGAAGTGCCTCAAATTCTTCTCAAAGTGTCGTCAAAAACTAAACAAGTCATTGTTCCTCTCTATAAGTGCAGCAAGACTTATTCAAACTAAGATCTGAAGGTTCAGTTAGTGTCAATTCATCCCAAAAGCCAGTCATAAGGGCGTAAAATTGCTAAATACTTTGATCTCCTTGTCTTACTACTTTAATATCCATCTCTAACTAATATCGTTTAGCAAAATTGGATTGCGTGTATAATTTTGCTAAATAATCTCAAACTTGCCTGTAGAAAATTTATCTAACTGCATACCAATGGACTAACCAACAGAATTATTAATCCAGGTAATAATTTTGGAATTATTCACCTCCCAAACGGCTAACAATTCTACATAATTCTCTTTCTTGCTATCAAAGGGCATAGACACATTACCAGTAAAATATCCCCACAAGTTTTTTCCAATCAAAAAATTATTCATAAGATATGCCCAATATGAATAATTATTTCCATTCAATTTAGCACTAATGGCTTGAAGAGAATCATCTCTTTCACCAACCATCTTCAAATGCAAAAGAATTAATTGTAGAGATCCAATCAAAAAATGAAGCCAAGATGTTGCAAAAGAAATATTATCTACGTATATCAATGAGAAAGAGAGAAAACCTTGGGTTCGGGAGCCGTCAAAAAAGCAACTTCCCTACTACAAATAATCTCCAACTCCGACAAGTTCTCTGAGCTGGGGAAGAAGGCGACGATGCTGCTCGAAAAAAAAATCCTTTGCAAAGGCGAGTGCAGTAGCGTCGGATGTGGCAGAGAGGCGAGTGCACCGGCGGATGTGCCAAAGTTGCAGAGAGTGTGGCGACAAGTGCAGGGGATTGAAGGAAGGGATGGTGTCGGTGTTGCAGAGAGTGTAGTTGTGGATATGCCGAAGTTGCAAAGAGTACGGTGGAGTTGCAAGGAGAGGAACAGGGGGTTGGGTCCAGCACAAGGAATACGCCGGATTGAGTTCAGTGTCATTGGGTTCAGACTAGACGTCAGAAAGGTTCCGGTGGTCGTACCGACGGATGGGAAGCTCTCCTCTCACTGCGCCGTCCTCAACCTCTGATTCTACGACAACGATGCCCTCTATGTCATCTGCCTCAAGGCCAAGGCTATTCTAATCAACGAAAGGGACGAGGTGCAGAAACAAAGAGATGGGGTTTTGTTGTGGTTGCTTCGGCAGAGGAAGCAAGCAACAGGCGCTCGAGGAAGAAAGGTTGGCCTCTGGAAAAGCTTGAGCTAAAGCAGTCGAAGCCACTCAAAGGAGATGTAATTAGTGCTCTGATACCATGATAACATTCATGATCCAATGCAAAGAGATTCAACTGGATCATGAATGTTATCAACCATCTTCAAATGCAAAAAGAGACTCCCATAACACAATTGAATCAATTGTGTTATCAACCATCCTTTGCATCTACTTTGCATTGGATCATGAATGTTATCAACCATCTTTTGCAATTGAATCTCTTTGCATTGGATCATGAATGTTATTACAATCAAACCTCAAAACACCAAAACTGGAGAAGGTGTTTCCTATTAAAAAAACAAGAAGTAGAAGGCTTAAGGAATCCCTAATAAGGCCCCACTAATTTAGAAAAAAAAAAGGCTAAAATTTCCTAGGAACTTGGTGAGAAAATTTTACTCCCCATGCTTAATCTATGTTGGAGATATCTTTGGGAAATTTTTTTATTTGTCCTTGGGGAAAATATATTTCTTTACCCCTTGAGCAACACGTTTTCTAGAAAAATGTTTCCATTCTAATTAATTTTTTTCAAAACAAAGAATCCTAAGCATAAACTCGGGTACTAAAACGGATATAAATCTCCATGTCAAAAACAAATAATAATAAATACATGGATGAATCTGTATCGCATATCACAGAAAACCAACTCGGAACTTATTTGGAAGACCGTTGTTCTCCTAAAATAACAGTAAATTAAACAACTTAAAACGAAATTCAGCTTTGAGATGATAAGCAGAGCCGCATGGAAAATTAAGAACCAAAGATCAAGCAGATAATGTTAACGAGCAAAGAATGTTTAACAGAAGAAAAAGAAGAAGAAGGAGAAACAGAAAGAGACGCACAGAATCAATAACATTGATAGCTTCATGAGAAGCCTGGCGTTCCCTCCCTCCATCGCAGGTGATGAAGAATCCCTGAACTCCTGGCCGCAATGGATACAACCCTTTCTTTACAGGTTTCTGAAACAAAACCCACAGAAACAAACGGTAAGATCGTTACACAGCGAAAGGGAGAGAGAGAGAGAGAGAGAGAGAGAGAGAGAGACGTTGTGGGGGAGATAGCGTGGCCTCTTCTTCTTGTTATGGGACGGGTTCGCGGCGGTGGTAGTATTGGATTTGCTTTCTGCCACCATTAGTGGAGTCTAGTGATGCAGCACGATAAGATTATACAGCCAACGGCTAGGGCTCGAAACAGCTACTCCAACCTAATGTTCCGAAGCAAGAAGAAGAGACAGAGTGAAAGTATGCGAAAAGACGATATTACCCCTTCAAATTCTTTAAGTTTTTCCCCATTTTATCTTTAATTTAAAATGATATATTAAATAATATCTTCAGAAAAATAATAACGCTTACATAATCCCACTGCTTGATCTAGTAAAATTTTTTTGCCACACATCAACACTCAATTGGATTATCATTTAAATCTTGTTACTTGGTCTAGCGATATTTGTTGTGCATTCAATTTTTTTATTAATAATCCAAAGTATGCTATTTTAAAAAATCTTTTTAACTATAATTTGTAACATGAATTATTTCAATTTTTTGTATTCTCTTTTTTTTATTATTATTATAATGATAAATTAAATTTTTTTAGCGAAGAATCATTTATTAATTTAAATTTTCACATAAAATAAATTAAATTTTTTAATTTAATTAAAAATATTATTTTTATCAAAAATTAATATAACTTACGTTATAAATGTATACTAATAACAAGATTATTTTTAATTAAAAATAATTATTATTAAAATTGTTTACTAAAAATCTAAATAATTCTAATTTAAATTATATTTAAAACTAATAATAACACTTATTCAAATACAATCAAATGTCACTTGTAATTTTCAGGGTTTCTCCAATCCAACACTTATTATTAACACTTATTAAATTCAACACTTTTATATAAGGAATTCTAAGTCACTTATTTATTTGTCTTGATTATAGTAAATTATATAATCTGTGCATGTAGAATTCGTGATACTTATTTGGCGTCACCACTATGAATTTTATGCAAGCATTATTTATTTGTTAAATAATGTCTTAATGAAATTTCTAAAATGTGAGTTTGTAACAATATGAGGCAACAGGTCGATGGATTCTTTTGCTTCAATATATTTTGCATTGATTGATCCTTATTCAAGTACAATGATCAACCTTCAATAGGAATGAGCCACGTAGAAGTTATTATATTCCTATTATAGGAAAAGGCTCCAGTCTCACTATCTCAGTCTGAATGCCAAGAATTTAGAAAGATGTATGGTCATACCATCCTTACAGCCTCAATGTCTTCTTTCCTAACTATCGTTTCCCTTCTTCTTCTTCTTCTTCTTTTTCTTCTTTCTTTTGAAAATATAATTAATTAATGGCTAAAGTGTACTAGTGGAGATCATCAGCAGTGGCTTTGATCAGAGCATTTTCTGGGTGCTTGATTCGTCTTGTTCAAATAATTACATTCAGCTTTGATCTTGTTTTATTTGTTCTTTTTTTAGCACTTATATATATATGCTTCTCTTCTCCTAATTGGTTAGAAAAGCAAAAAGCTCCAACCTACCTTCAGACTATACATTCTAGAAGTCTTGAATCTGCATCTCTCATTTGATGTGGTTTTCTAGATTTGTACGCCATGTGTGTATAAGATTTGTTTATTTTCTCTTTGACTTGTACGGTTCAATAACTATCTTACAGATATTATAGAAGTTGCAGCATTGTACAAAGATAATCTTTTGGCTTTACTAGCATGTTGAAAACCCCAAAAAATAATTCCTTTTTTTGCTTGAATCATTCGCCTAAATAGAAACAAAAATATGGCTTTTAATACTTGATAACATCAATATCCATATCTATTGGATCCAAAGTATTAATGTTATCAAGTATTAAAAGGATTATTTACTTATCAATTATTTTATTCATTTATCTTAGATTAATCTTCACTCATTAGTTAAGGTACCCACGGGTCCAGGTGGATTATGATCTGCCAAACTTTGTGATACTAATTTTATTATATTTTGGAAAAAAAAATATGAAAATTAAGCAGGTCGTCACATTTAGGATCATTGTGGTTGTTTTTTCTGGTTACAGTTTGTGTGTTTAATTAACAAATCAAAAAATGTTGCTTGCTTGCATGATCTTTAATTTTATTTTTATTTTTATTTTTATTTTTTTGCCAAGCAACCCTTAGTATCTCTTGACAATATCCAAAGGGGATTATATAGTTATATACATACATACATACATACATACATATATATATATATATATATTTACATACATTTTTATTATTTGGCAAGAAAATATGTCAAATCAAAAGTCTTTTATATCTTGTCTTTTTTTACATACATACATATGTATATATGTATATATATATATATATATATATATATATTAATTGCATAACTAGTTCGATAACTACACATGAAAATGCATACGAACTAGTTAGACTATTTTATGCTCAAACCTTTTACCTGTTATCATATGCCATATGTTTTAAAATCAAATTCTTTATGGGTCTTATGATATGACTTAAATTGCTCTGGTTTGTGGATAATTCTGGTCTAATCATGTTTGTTATGTCATTTTAAATGTGAATGATCAGTTATATTGTTTGTGTGCTTAATTGTTATATTTTTCAAAAACTAGTTATATTTTACATTTCCTTTTTGCTATTACCAAAAGGGGGAGAAGTGGCAAAACTTGGTATTTGGGAAATGCTTTTAAATTTCTTAAATTTATTTACATTTCCTTATGCATAGTTTCAGGAGGAGTCTTTTTTGGCTGTACCCACTTTTGCATAAGGTATTTGTCATCACAAAAAAAAATGAGATTGTTGACCTTATGGGTCATATCTCATTTTGATTATGACAAATACTCTGATATTTGGTGTTTATCAAGTTTGTATGTAGGTTGTTAGCTTTGGTGTATTCCCAAGAGGGGGGTGAATTGGAATTTTAAAACTTATTCCTAAGTTAAAACAAATGTTAGCAAAATATCACAACCTATAGTCTTTCTATGCAATCCTAAATGCGCAGATAAATATAATATGCGGAAATTTAAATCATGCGCATCATTCACACTATAACATATACATGCAGTAAATATAAAGTGCGGAAATATAAATAGGCATACGATATATTATAGGGGTTCGGCCAACTATGCCTACATCCTCGCCTCTAACTTGCAAGACCGAGGATTCCACTAAAGCTCACTTTAACGGGTGGAGCGGCACCGATTACAACCAAGTCAATTCAAGAGGTTGACCTCAACCAACACGCCTTACTAGGATGACGTACCTAACTTTCCTAACCGGGTCTAAATCAGTCTAGGACTATTTTATCAAGGCTAATCTCCTTCTTCAAGCCCGTGCCTGGAATACAACAGATTTGAAATACAATTTTTGTGTACAAGAAAATGCTTCTTACATAAGCTGATATGTACCAATATAATCAACACATTACTAAATCGTAAGATATGATAAGCTTAGTGTAGCCTTAGTGTCTACTCTCAAATTAATGTCAATAATGCAATTAGTACGTAAGAGTATAAGTGATGGGATCTTTGTGTCAAAATAATATTCTCAATCACAGTGCACTAACAAAGATCCAAATATCTCAACAGAAGTTTTTATCAAAGTAAACCACAAGAGATATTCAACAATGGTTTGTAAAAATAGTTATTTGATCTTTGTATTAAAATGATGATCTTAATCAAGGGTATAGCAACAAAGATCTTTTGGCACTCAAACAAATATCTAAAAATATATATTTATCAAATATAAGAAAAAGAGATATTTTGAAAATGATTTGTAAAATATTTTAGCAATCAAAATCCAATGTGAACTCCTTGAGTATTGCAATGACAATGCAAAACTCAAAGACTCAATGAAGTATTCCTAGGAAAGACTTATTAACAAAATCTCTTAGGGGAACTTCAAGCTTAGCTCTCTAATAAAATAGTCTCAATCAACAAGAATAAGAGAGAGCTTAAGTCTATTGAGAAGAACGCTCAATCACACTTACAAAGAGATTTAAGCAATAAAATATGGTAAGAATGAGTGTAGGAAGTTAAAAAATGAGTATGAAAAATATTTGAATTTTCAAAAGATTTTTCCTAATTAAGATTGCTAATCCGATGCTAATTATTCCAAATGAGGGGGTATATATAAAGTTTCCCAAAAATATAACCGTTTAGGACACATAGGATATTATTAGTATTGTTTTAAACCATTTTAACACCATTAACCCTATTTAAATATTTTAACCACGGTAAAAATTATATGGCAACCTGAGAGCACCATTCGATCGAAGGTGAGGTTCGGTTGACTGAGTGTACTAGTTCGGTCGACCGGACAAGTTTTGAACTAAAAGTTCGGTCGACCGAACATAGTGTCCCAAAGGCGATTTTTCTTTTCTGCGTGGTTCGATCGATCGTGAAGTTTTGAACTAGGTAGTTCGGTCGACTAGATCGTTGGATTCTCCCACGTGTGGGTTCGGTTAACTAAGGCATTGCCCATTTAAATTGGGTCGATTGACCGAAGAGTCAAAGGTTGACTTCAGTGGGAGTTCGATCGACCAAGAGGAATAAATTGGCATGGCTCGGTCGATCGGACAGTAGTCAAAGTGTTGACCCGGTCACTAGTTCAGTTAATTGACATATTTGTACTTGTGCAGTATGGTCGACCGAACATGCATTTTATGTGCATTTTGGTTCAATTCAATTATGTGATCACCTTTTCCATATAACTATATATATATATATATATATATATGCATGTATGAGTGTCCTAGGATCATTCTAGGTATTTTTCGTTTGAGCTTATCTATCATACCATGCAGGTGATGCATATAATTATTATAATCTAGATCCTATTTACTATTACAGACCCATAATGAATAATGAATTCAAATACAACATAAATAATGTCTTCAGGGTCTTCAACTTTTACTTCTTGTGCCATCATTCTGATTTGCCAATTGTATATCTGCACATATCCTTAAACATCCATCAAATACAACAAGTATTTATCATTATCAAAACTGGGTGTGACCGATAAGGTCAACATTCTCTCCCTTTTTTATGATGACAAATACATTATGCAAAAAATATGGGTATAGCCTTAGATGGCTCCTCCTAATTATATGCATTAAATGCAGCCCAATTTCAACCCAATTTTTCTTGCTTCTTCATCTCCCGCTTTTAGTAACAGCAAAAAGGGCTATAAAAATTATAGCTTTAGGCCATGGGTAAAAATCAGAGTTTATAAGATCTAGCAATTTATCCACAACTAGGAAACTCAAACAGTTCTAGTCCAGTATGATTAATACAATAAAACATAAATACCATTATCATCATGTAGTAGATATGAAAATTATGCATCGCAAACAATAATCAAGTTTCACAAAGTCTAAGTCAATACAAGATATCAACAGTTATATTAGTTGTTAAACTTGTAAAATTTATTTGAAAGCTCCCCCTGACAAATTGAATCCAAGCTTAGATGAAATAAACTGCTTAGACTATATGGATAAATATTTCATTAAGAATGTCAAGAAGTTTAAGCAATCAATTTTTAAGTCTTTTAAAACGAATATACTGAATTAAGATTTATTCATTTACCATTCAATCAGTATGATCATCTCTATAGATCGCACATGCATCAGAAGACATACATTAAAGCATGAAATAAAGCAAATAACCGAGAATAATCCATATCAAAACAACAGGATATAATGATGATCAGGGTTCTTAGAAGAGCCTCAATATTCAATAAGTCAAAACATGATGCATATGAGTTCTTTATGGTCTTTCTCTAGGGATGGAGCTACGCTCCTTAAATACCTAATGATTATGTAAGGATGAAGTTTAATTTTCATTGAGTTTTCACTCATCATTTCAAAAAGATTTTAACTTTTAATTTTATTATAATCATCATTGAACAAGGTTTTATGTTGGAAAAGTCCACCAAAATTTGGTAGCATACCATTTGTAAATAGGACATTTCCCAAATAAACCTGCATAAAAGACTCCCAACAACCAGTATATCGAAAGTTTTGGGCATGCAAGAACCTAATTATCTACCAGCAAGCAATTGCACATCCACTAGATCCGCAATGTCGGAGGCATTCTAAACTACTCATGCAATCAGGTAGACAATGATTTATATGTCGTTTATCATAGGATATCCAACAAAAGAACAGAAAACTATCATCTAGGCATATACATACATGAGTTATACAGAAACATAATCATGGGAACATGCAATACCTAAGAAATAGACAACCACAACTTCTTCAAATCAATACATACCGACAGATATAAATAAAAGCAAATAACCCAACTATCCGCAGAATCCAAAATGGACAGTGGGTGTGAGTATAGTATGTATGAAAGAGAAAAGAAAGAAAGAAAAAATAAATAAATAAAACCTGTTTTATAAGTACAGACCAGAGAATATAAAGGATAATGAATCATAAAGACAATTCCTGATCTTGCAGAATGCTCCCCTGAAGCTAGATTTTACCCTCATCTATACCGCCATTGGTGCCATCGCCTGCATCAAAGCCAAAATCCATCGTCATGCTATCTCTCTCGTCCTACATCTCCTGGATCCGGTCATTCAACTCACTGAAGTTAACCGCAATGACCCTCTCCATCTCTATGAACCAGCTCTCAGAAGAGATCGAGAATTGTCTAAACTCATCATGAAGTGCACTGGATGACGACGCTATATCTTGAAGAACTGAATGGACAGATCCTATGAACTGCCCGAATGAGTTAGAAAGATTGGTGATGGCAGCCATCAGATCAGTATTTGTCGGTTGCATGGGCTGTGGTGGTAACTCCTGTGGGGCCTCCTCCTAAGCTACTGCACCCCTCGCACCAGATGACAACCATATGTTGCCGACCAGCTCATACCCCATCAGTCTCAAGGCGACAATGGAAAATATATCTGCAGACCTTCTCCTTTTTAGCACGGCTACATTGGATCGGGTAACTCCTACTACTCGAAATAACTTGTTCAAAATCCCTCCATATGGCATAATGATCCTATGCCCGATCGTCTTGGCCATCATCCACCGAATCATCAAGTTGGGTAAATCAAGCTTCTTTCGTGCAAATAGGCACCATATGACAAAGCAGTCTAGGAAGGAGACATGCACCCTAGATCCTACCTTAGGAAGGATATTGTATGTAATTAGGTGGTGCAAAATCTTAGCCTCTAAGGTGAACTGCCTATACTAAGGTGGGTGATTTTGATTGGCAGCTAGTGGATTAGACATAGTCATATTAGCAAAGGTGGTAACAGTAAAATCCTGTTCGTGTATCTAGGACATTACTGAGTCAGGGCATTCAAAATCGCCATGATCAATATCTAGAACATCAGATAAATATTCTGCATCAAATCGAATATCAGTCCTCACTACCCTAGAGAAATACTCATTCTCATCATTGCCTAGGTTTGCGTAGAACAACCTAACATAGGTAGGGTAATGGCCACTGGACTAATAAAAGATTAAATATTTCCACCCCTGATAACGGAACATACCCATAATATTCCCGAAATTTTGTTCCATAAATTCAAGATCTAGAATCTTACCCAAAATAGCTTCTTTTGGGCAAAACTCCAGCAATAATGGCTTGTTCTGACCGAAACCAGTTATCCTCAGCGTGCGCCATATCATGGGCTTCGATATGATCATCTTGATGAGCCATGAATGCTGGAGGAGATAGGTTTGGTACTTGTAACGACCTGCTTATCTAATCATATGATAAAACATAATAAGTAAAATAATCAACCTGCGAGGACACTTGTCATACACAGCGGAACCTAGGCAGCAGTAAATGTAAATCATCAACCTCATTACCACAAAATACATAATATCATAGTTAACTATAATCCAAAACACTGTGTTTATATACAATCTCTCAAAAAAATACAAAAATATCTCTAGGATCCCACATCAGAATACCTTGATCCTAGTTCAAACTTACCCTCCTAACGGGGTAGCACAACAGACTCAACGGTAGTCACGACCTGCCGGTCCTTTTAGGTTTCTTGAAAATTATTTAAGTTCGGGGGTGAGACACTTCTCAGTAAGGAAAAATAAACTATATACAGTTGTGTGGCAACATGAATATTTAATGATAATATAGATATACAGTATATTTTTTATATCAGAAAACATTAATCATTTAATAATTACATAAACATATACCTTCATATTTTTGATAAATCATACTAATCATAACTATCTGTTATAGCTAATAATACTGAAAACATACCCAAGATGAATAGCTAGCTGATATCATGTATTACCCCCCATGATGGGTTGTGCAGCCCGAAGGCCGGACTCGACAACGGCTGGCCGACCAATGCTGAGTCAAAAATGTCTGTAAGTACGATGGGCACATCCTAGTCCGGACTGTCAGGTGGATGTCTACAACTCTACACTAAAAGTCACATTGAATATCCATCTCCCACCCCTTGTGGGGTGGTTAGCACCAATCTGAACATAGATATATGATCTATATAGTTACGGTACCGTGCTCCTAAAACTGAACTAAACTAACATCCGGACTTTGATAACATATAATACATGATAATATAGCGTTTAACATAAATGGATTGATAGCTTTTTCTATAATTTCATAAATATGACCTTGCACCGAACGTTTCATAAATACGGCCTTGCGCCGAAATCATATATTATACACGGCCTTACGCCGGCTATCAATCATGACTTTGCGCTGAATATCTTATACATATCATTGTGAATAAATAAATCAATTATCATGTATTTTCAAAATTATAATGTACTATATTATTTCATAATTCCTAAAAACATGTTTTACTCGTAAAATTTGTCATAGCATAATACTTATCATGTAAAATCATATTCATGCCACACAATGCTGAGTAAAACCATATATTTTATTCTAAAATCATATTTCCTATATAACAACTGTATTTTCCCAAATATGCATTTTCTCTACAATATTCAAATATAATACATGCTTTCCTGAAAATTAATTTGCTAATAAATAATAATAATAATAATAATTTGAATGAAAAATAACTGTTTTAATTTATTCCCTTACCTGATACTAAAAAGAAACCCCCTGAAAATCTACTCGTCCTGCACCTGCAGGGTTCCCCAAGCAACACCCTGAAACCAACAACTCACAAAACTAAACTTCAGTATTTCTCCGTGAATAACTTTTCCGATAACTACGGGAAGACCAAATTCTGAATATTTAGTCTTACCTTGAATCAGGGATGAATTCCAACTCACTTCCACCAACAATCCGCTTCAGCAGATTTGGAGAGAACTTCCCCAGGAGCGTCGTGGTGGCCTCAGATCGTCGATCCAACAAACGACAGAGCCGAAATAGAAGAGAGAGGAGAGATATATCGTAGGGAGAGAGAGAGGGAGTGATTTTTCTACGTTTAAATCCTACTTTTAGGCTATTTATACAAGGGGCTTCGTTGACGAGCCACGTCACCTTGTCGACGAGGTCAAGAGGAAATTCATCGATAAACTCTCCCCTTCGTCGATAAAATTCAGAGGCCCAAATATCCTCTCGATTTTCTCTCATCGACGAAACACACTTTCGTCGACGAAGGCTGCTACCTCCTTTTGTTATATTTCCATTTCCCTCTCTTTTTAATATTTAAATACCACTATTCTTCGGGTCATTATAGTACTGGTCTAAGAATATGGGATAATACTCAGAGGAACAGTGGAGGAGCTCTGAAGTTTTTCTAGTGAAAACTGAGTTTTGAACGTGAAGGATATATATAAGCACCGAGGTTCGATCGACCGGGGAACAGGTTCGGTCAACCATCCCTTTAAGTTCTTCACAAACCAGCAATGTTCGGTCGACTGAAGGAAACTTGTATTGAAATGGATGGTCGACTGAGGTAGGAGCTTGGTTTTCAGTTCGATTGATCGAGGGTAGATCAACGAGTTCGGTCGACTGACTTCATGAAGCTCAAATGAGTCAATTAACCGCACGGTCAAAGTCAATGTGACGGTCGACCGGGAGCTCCAGTTCATTCAATGCTGGGTCGACCGAGCATGGTCAATTTTTTAGTTTTGACCTAATTTTGACCAAAAACCCCTCCTTAAGTTCAGATTGGATATATGACATGTATTTCCACACTGACATGATTCTCTAACAGTTCTTGGTAAAACAATATTACATAGTTGAAGCATATACCAAACTTTGATATTTTAAGCGAAGACCACTTCCCAAACTTATAGTCATCACAACTCCTAAACTTAAAAACTAAGGAAATATTAGCTAGAAGATAATTTCAATTTGAATCCACTTTTCTTTGAGTCCTATGGAGTTTGCCTTCATGATTACCCAAATCATTTTCTTGTTTAAGCCTCTTCCATTTTTACTTGTTGTAGCATGATTATGGGTTTGATGAACTAACCATGAACCCTTTCTGAAAAATTTATTTCCTTTAACTCCTAAAGGTTTATTTGAACTATACTTCCCATCTTTGGATTTGAAAATCATTTCATAACTATCTTCAATCTTTCTTTCTAAACAGATGATTTTCAAGACCTTATTAATATTTTTATTCTCAAGGATAGCATGATATTCCTTTAATTTTTCTAATTGTTGAGCTATCCTTTCATTTTCATTTTTGAAAGATACCTTCTTCTTGTTCACCCTAACTAGAAATTTATTCATTTTCAATAGAGCATTTTCAAGTTTTTCACACAAAGGCATGTTTTCATTTATCAATTCAGCACATGATTCATCAAAAGAATTAACACAATAATTTTCACATGAATCATTGCATGCAATAACAACAGTATTTTCATAAGGAATACCAGATGATTCATCTTACAATATATTGCAATATTTTTCACAAGAATTGTAACACCCCGACCCCGAGGGGCCTGGGATATTAACTCTTTACTACTGATTTACAGCGGAAGCAAATAAACTCAATTTTTATTAAACCAGAGCACTAATATTCCATATTACAATCATTTATTTCAAAAGAAGGAAAATTACACAAACATAAATATCTGAAACCATACTAATATTTCTAATCAATCTTTATTTTTCTAATCCCCACCCGCATGCTTGCTAAGCCTGATTTCCGACATGTCCTTCAGAGTTATCTGAAATAAAATATGATTGGGGTGAGACGACGCTCAATAAGTAAATAAGATTATTATTAGTGTGTGGCTAAAATGAGCTTTTAAAAAATTTCGTAAAACAATATTTAATAATATAATTTCAAGACTGCTTTTAGAATAAATATAAATTTAAAAATTTCTGCATAAAACTTTTGTCATCAATTTCAACAGTAAATTATTATAATCATATATTATAACTGCTAAATTAAACTTTTAACTTTAAAACTGTAAAAACATTTAATGATAAACATACATATACTTTTCGTTATACGTTTTCCTTAGATCGTCATTTAAGCACTAGAATGATCCTTTTCACGTAAACTTATACTTTTCCTTCAAATCATCAGTAACTTGTATACGTAATTAAATATGTATAAACATATATTGTAAAAACCACCCTTAGGCCTGTTTGCCGTAAGTCATGTTTACCCCCATGACTGGGTTGTGCGGTCCGAAGACTGGACTTAGCTGGCTGGCCGACCAAACTAAATCAACGTACGTAAACTTTAAGTGAGATTTTCCTTATTAAGTCCTGGACTTAAACCAGGTGTGCACTCAGGAGAAATCCACTAACATAAATAACCACTCTGTAAACAGTGTGGGTGCACTCTGATCCGTATAAACTTTAAGCTGCGGTACCGAGCATCTGTAACTTTGAACTTTCGTTGCCATAAGGGGTTTGAAAATCATCTTATTATCATTTATGCAATTTAAAATAATATCGTGAAAATCTTATCTTTACTCATATTTACATAAAAAATGTAACGTAAAAATAAACTCATGCCACACAATTTTTGTGTTAAAAATATATATATAATTTTATTTTTGAATAGAAAGAAATGCTGAAAATTTACCCGAGGGGATTGGAACATTTTTTAACCCAAAAATAGATGCAAGTATATTAAAGATAGAACTGGTATAATTAAATATGCGTGAAAATAAACTCATGAAAATTTTGTGGAACTAATTGACATAATTAAAATTTACGTACAAAATAAGCTCGGGTATGAATTTAAAATAAAAAGAAACTAACATAATCAAAATTTACTTACCTTCTTCTTTTACCGTGTGCTACGAACACAATAGTTATCTTTAAGAAATGAGATCGGAAAAAGTGGGTGATTGAGAATTTATTCAAAAATTCTCTCTCCACCACAAATTCTTTCACTCACTAATCCTTCTCTTCCTTGGAAAATTGTTGTGAAAAATGAAGGTTGAGAGCTCCCTATTTATAGGAAAATTTTGGGGAAGAAATAGAATTTATAAAAATGTGGGGAGATGGGTGAAATTATAATTTTTTTAAAATTAAAGAATGGGCAAGGGATGGGCAAGGTATGGGTTGAGTATGGGATGGGGATGGAGGCCATGTGGGAGTGCTTGCCACCATTCCCATTAAATAAATTTTTAATTAACTACTTACCTAATTAATTAATCAATTAGTTAATTAATTATTTTATTATTTTATTATTTTTCTTAATCATTATTATCATTGTTATTACTTTTAAACTATTTTTAGTATTTATTTATTTTATTATTTATTTTTGAACAAGAATTTAATTGAATTTAGAAAACTCATGTGGGCCCCACACGGTCTTGTGGGGCCCACACAACTTCGAGACCCGAATGGATCCTACGTAACTCGAATAATTCTTATACGATTTTATGCATCCTAAATAGCTTCGAGACTCGTGTAAACCTCCATACGGCTTCGGGACTCATGTGGGCCCCACACAGTCTTGTGGGCCCCACATATGATACTTACATTATTATTATTTTATCATATATTTCTACAAATTATGTCAGTCAAAACATTATTTTATGTACATATTTACGTATATAAACAGTGTCTACTCTGTTTATCCTATGAAATTCCATTTTGACCAGGCCGACCTCCAGGGAGCGACTGAGCCGCAATGGTCTCTGAGCACTCGCTTAGACAAGGTCTTTCTTAGGCATCAAACATGGAATCAAGGATCCTAACAGAGAAACACTTTCTTTTTTTTTTATACTAACTATTATTATTATTATTCATTTTTTTTTTTTTTTTTTGGGTTATTACAAGAATCATCACGTGCATCAATAACAGGATTATCACAATATTCAATAAATGATTTAGCACATGTAGCAGCATAGAATTCAACACATGAATCCTCAAACAAGCTAAAGTGAGAATCATATACCTCCTATTCTGTTAATGCACTAACCCCATCATTTGCCACTCCCTAAGTGGTGGTTTCATTCTCCCGGATTCTCCATATTTTCTTTTAAGTTCATTCCAGATTTCCCGTGCACTATGGCATGCCATGATCTCAAGAAAGATGTTAGAATCTAAAGCACAATATAATAGTTCCATGGCATATGAATTTGCATGCATCAAGGTAATATCATTTTCGTTTATAGGCATACAAATTCCTTTGATAATCACCTGCCAGGCCCTCATACTCATAGATTTTATAAATACATTCATTCTAATTTTTCAAGTGGTGTAATCGACACCACAAAACAATAGAGGACTGGTAGGTGACTGTCCCTCTCCGAATGGGGATACACCAATGAGAGTCATCTCGATCTTTTAGTAAAAATGTTTGAGTCAATGCCACGAGGAACTTATACCAATTGTTAGCTTTGGTGTATTCCCAAGAGGGGGGTGAATTGGAATTTTAAAACTTATTCCTAGGTTAAAACATATGTTAGCAGAATATCACAACTTAGAGTCTTTATATGCAATCCCAAATGCACAGGTAAATATAAAATGCGGAAATTTAAACCATGCACATCATTCACACTATAACATACACGTGCGGTAAATATAAAGTACGAAAATATAAACAAACACACGATATGTTATCGGGGTTTGGCCAACTATGCCTACATCTGCGCCTCTAGCTCGTAAGCCCGAGAATTCCACTAAAGCTCACTTTAACGGGTGGAGCGGAACCGGTTACAACTAGGTCAATTCAAGGGGCTGACCTCAACCAGCACGCCTTACCAGGATGGCGCACCTAACTTTCCTAACCGGGTCTAAATCAGTCTAGGACTATTTTGTCAGGGCTAATCTCCCTCTTCAAGCCCATGCCTGGAATACAACAGATTTGAAATACAATTTTTGTGTACAAGAAAATGCTTCTTACATAAGCTGATATGTATAAATATAATCAACACACTACTAAATGATAAGATATGATAAGCTTAGTATAGCCTTAGTGTCTACTCTCAAATTAATGTCAATAATGCAATTAGTACGTGAGAGTGTAAGTGACAGGATCTTTGTGTCAAAATAATATTCTCAATCATAGTGCACTAGCAAGGATCACAAGTATACTCCAAATATCTCAACAGAAGTTTTTATCAAAGTAAACCACAAGAGATATTCAACAATGGTTTGTAAAAATAGTTATTTGATCTTTGTATTAAAATGATGATCTTAATCAAGGGTATAGCAACAAAGATGTTTTGACACTCAAGCAAATATCTCAAAATATATATTTATCAAATATAAGTACAAAAGACATTTTGAGAATGATTTGTAAAATATTTTAGCAATCAAAATCCAATGTGAACTCCTTGAGTATTGCAATGACAATGCAAAACTCAAAGGCTTGATGAAGTATTCCTAGGGAAGACATATTAACAAAGTCTCCTAGAGAAACTTCAAGCTTAGCTCTCTAATAAAATAATCTCAATCAACAAGAACAAAAGAGAACTTAAGCCTATTGAGATGAACACTCAATCACACTTACAAAGAGATTTAAGCAATAAAATATGGTAAGAATGAGTGTAGGAGGCTCAAAAATAACTATGAAAGAGATTTGAATTTTTAGAAGATTTTTCCTAATTAAGATTGCTAATCCAATGCTAATTATTTCAAATGAGGGGATATATATAGAGTTTCCCAAAAATATAACCGTTCAAGACACATAAGGTATTATTACTATTGTTTTAAGCCATTTTAACGCAATTAACCCTATTTAAATATTTTAACCACGGTAAAAATTATATGGCAACCCGAGAGCACTAGTTGACTGAAGGTGAGGTTCAGTTGACCGAGCGTAAAAGTTCGGTCAACCGGGCAAGTTTTAAAGTAAAAGTTCGGTACACCGTTAGGTTTTGAACTAGGTAGTTCGATCGACTAGACCGTTGGATTCTCCCATGTTTGGGTTCAGTCGTCCAGGGCATTGCCCATTTAAATTTGGTCGGTCGACCAAAGAGTCAAAGGTTGACTTCGGTGGGAGTTCGGTCGATCAAGAGGAATAAACTGGCATGACTCGGTCCACCGGAAAATGGTCAAAGTGTTGACCCGATCACCAGTTCGATCGATCGATATATTTGTACTTATGCAGTACAGTCGACTGAACATGCATTTTATGTGCATTTCAGTTCAATTTAATTATATGAACACCCTTTCCACATAACCATATATATATATATATGTGCATGTATGAGTGTCTTAGGGTCATTTTAGGTATTTTTCGTTTGAGCTTACCTATCATACCATACAGGTGATGCATATAATTATTACAACCTAGATCTTATTTACTATTACAGACCCATAATGAATAACGAATTTAAATAAAACATAAATAATGTCTTGAGGGCCTTCAACTTCTATTTCTTGTGCCATCATTTTGATTTGCCAATTGTATACCTGCACATATCCTTAAACATCCATCAAATACAACAAGTATTTGTGATTATCAAAACTGGGTAGGACCTATAAGGTCAACACAGGTTCATATTAGCAAGATCCTATGATGACACATGATGATTCAATGTCAAATAAAGACCCAGAAGATTCATTTGTTGTAATTGTATATTAAGTTTAATTTGGGTCTATAATAGTAATATAAGATCGGTCTGTAATAATCCCTACATATCTTGCATATAGGATCTATAAGATCAGTAATGTCGTAGACAGACCGTAGGTTAATCAAATGACTTTAGGGCTAACTTCGGTCGACCGACGCCGGGTTTTTGGGCATACTTGAAAAGACCTTGGGTCCTTGCATAAATACATAAGATAGTCCCCAAAATCACTTATAATATCAATGGAATTAATTGAAGTAAAACAAGACTTAAAAGACAAAATTAGTGAGGCTTCGGGTGACCGAACTATAGTGTTCAAAACACTTCGGGTGACCGAACCATTGACAAGTCAAAATGTTGACTTGGTTTTGGGTGACCGAACAATGTTGACCGTAGCGTCCATGGGCGACCGAACCATTACTCTGGCTTTTCCCACCAACTCGGTAGCCTGAACTTATACATTCAAAAAGGCCTCAGGCTACCGAACTCAGGACTAGACGATCGAACCACGGTCTTTTGAAATCGCCTTCGGTTCAACAAACTGAACCAAAATTCAAGTACCCGAACCTTCAAAAAGAACTTTTCTTGTTGTGTCTGTTCGGGCGACCAAACCTCAGGTCAAGTGCCCAAAACTCTCGGATTGGCCAAAATATTTCTGTAGTTAATTATGGTAAAACTGAGTTAAATGATTTAAACTCATTTTAAAACAAATTTAATTATTACCCTTGTGTCCCAAACGGTTATTTTTTGAGTGTGCTTATATATATATATATATATGTGTGTTCATTTGCTCAGATTAAGGAAAGATTAGCAATTTGATTAGTGGAAAAATTCTCTAAATTTTGAGAGATCCTTTTGTTCTTTCAAGACAAAACTACTCTTCCATTTAGCATTCCTTTGAAAGATAATCTTGTGTGAAAGTGTCCTACTTCATCCTACATTGATTCTACTCGCCTAAACACTCATTTGGTTAATTGATTGAACGATTTTTATTTGAGAGTTTTAGCACAAGTTTCCCCCCGATTTAAATCAATAAATCTTTTTTGTGGGAAACTTGAAAGCTTGTGGGTCTTAGCATCTAGATTGTAAGACACCTTAGCTTATAATTTTTGTTTGCACAAAAATCTTTTTACAAGCTAAGTTTTGAATATCTCTTGTGATTGAATATTGAGTAAATATTTGTTGATATATTTTGATTTATCTAGGTGAAAATCTTTGAACCCTAGGCTATGATTGAGATACACTTTCATATATATTTTCAAAGATTAGCTTACTCATACACTCTTATGCTTGATTGAGTATAGACATTATGTCGAGTGTTGATTGCACACATTTAGCACCGAGCTTATAGATCCTATATTATTGATGCGCATTAATCAGTGCTTGTGCTGAATCGGTACATAGTCTGCTTAGTTAAAAAATATTTATTTGTACGCCAAATTATATTGATTGGTGTATTCCAGGCGTGGGCCTGAAGAGGGATACTAGCCTTGTTGAATAGTCCTGGATTGGCTTAAACCTGGTTAGGAAAGTTAGGTGCACCATCCTGGTTAGGTGTTCTAAGGTTGAGGTTAGCCCCATGAATTGACCTGGTTGTAACTAGTGTCGCTCCACCCGTGAAGTGAGCTTATAGTGGAATCCTTGTGCTGGTGAGCCAGGGCAGGGACGTAGACACTTTGGCCGAACCCCGATAACATTTCTTGTGCGTGCTTTTAATTTATATATTTTAAATTCCAGCACGTGAATGCTTGTATTTTACTATTGTGAACGATTGGGTTTATAATTGCATAAACGGACTGTAGGGACTCGAATCTCAAAAAAAAAAATAAAGAAAAAAAATGGGAAATTTAAAAGGATCAAACAGCAGAGCTCGTCGCCAGACTCCTTTTCTCGTTGACGAAGTTTCTTCTATGGCTCGGCGATGAGATGCGGGGCCTCGTTGACCAGAAGATACCGAGGGATTTTCAAAAATTCTGAAATCTCAGGCTCTTCGACAAGGTCACTTTCGCGGCGACAAACGCCCTTCTTCGGTTCATCGATAAGAACTCCAACTCATCGACGAGGCTGGTTGGGTCAACCTAGTTATAAATTGAATATTCATTTCTTCCTTGCTAAGTTATCTCAATTCTTTCTCTCTCTCTCTCTTTCTCTCTCTAGAACACGAACTAGCCCTCTCTCTCTCTCTCTAAAATTTCATGTCGTCTGTTATTGAAATTAGCAATCCGACGTTGCTACGTGGATTAGGAGGAGAATCTCTACAGTTATAGCATATCAGATTTTCGATCTGAGGATTTTCGTGTTTTTCCCTAAAATCAAGGTAAGGATCTGATTTCGTTTTTAGTTCAGTAGATATGTAGTAGTTGAGATTATAGTGAAGTATTGTTCTTCGGTTTTTAGGTTTCAGGGATCCTGTGTCATTATTTTGGAGTGATTTGTTCGTGTTTTGGTTTTCGGGATTTAGGCAAGGGGATTTGTTGACATCAGTATTTTTAGAAAACAAAACCACTAGATATGTAGCTTATGTTTATATGAATGATATGACTGCTTATTTGTAAAATTTCACAGGGTAGATATGTTAATTCTGCAGCTTTACAGTTTTGGCAAAAATGAGGTTTTTGGCATATGATCTCCAAATTTCTTAAAATTACTTTATTTGCAATAAAACTAAAGTAGGAGATGCTTGAAACTCTTGATTGCAGCATAAATGATATTTTTCAAACCAGTTTATAGGAAATGTATATTTTGACCAAATAGGTGTGGCATATGATATGAAAATGTACTATAAGAGAATATACTAATTCAGTTAAGTATGTATATGAAATATAGGGACTGAGTCCCAAATGATTTTCAGGGATGCAAAAATGAGATGCCGGTTAAATACCGTGCACTATGTATGTAAGGGTTAAACTGAGAGGGTATGTTCCGGTTTATACCTCAGTATAAATGAAAGAAAATATGTATGAAAGGATGAATAAATGAGTTGTGAAAATACTAGAATTGCTTAATTGCTTTTATTATAAATTGTATATATGATGTGGGAATCGCCATAAATAGCTCATTATTATTAGAGCCTTAAAGAAGCTCATTAACAATAAGCGCGGTATCGTTTCTAAAACAGATAGGTACAGTGAAACCACATACATGTTTTTAGTGTGGGTATCTAGTAGTCGGCTAGGTACGAAGGGCCATTGGTCAAATGGGATCAGGGTGGTGATGGCCAAGTTGGGTTGCAGTATGTTATGATTCCTGACAATGCCTGCACGAATAGGGCTCGATCAGTGCTTTATTATTGCACAACCCTTGCCACGGGGAGTTACTGGCATAGTTATGATGTTACGAGGCTGTGTTGAGTTCCATAGGCATATTTATGATTTAAAGACTAAAATGGTCAAAATCACAGGTTTGAGTACCAGGCAGAGGGATTGTACAGTGTATGGGACTGTACCCTACCCTAACCTCGGGAACTCTCGCTTGTTATGATGCTAAGTTGTATATTGTAGGAACTATATTTATGTATCTCCTATATTACTGGATTGAGAATGCATAAAGTATATTACTGCTTTCTATTGGGTAAACACATGTTGTCACACAATGATGTAATATATTCCTCCTTACAGAGAAGTGTCTCACCCCAATCATACAACCTTTGTTTCAGGTCTTGTAGGCCGTTAGTTGTAGTTGATAGTGGGCCTTTGGAGTGAAGTATTATTGTTAGTTACGTAAGTGTTTTGTTTATGTAATGGATTTTCATTCAAAGTGATTTTTTAGGAATGTAATACAGTTTATGTTTTACGTATGAATGAATGTATGTAAAGAACAGTTAGACACTTTGGTACGTCTATTAGAATTCATATGAATGTTTAATTTTTTCGCAATATATGAAAGTACATATCAGTATGATGTACTCGTATGCCCCTGTTTAGGACTGGTATTTGATGCATGTTATTTGATTGTACAGGTTAAATATGTATAGTAGCACTCTGGGGCCGTATAAAGGGCCAAGGCATTACAGTTGGTATTAGAGCCCATAGCCAGTCGGAAATATGATGTGAATTGCACTGCCTTGTTACGAATATGCTCAAAGCTTAGGTTGCTAGGTTCTGTAGATTAGACTATACCAGAGTTTTAAGATGTGAATATGATTATTGAGTGTAGCTTTGTATACTTAGAGACAGAAATTCATTGACAGACTTCTTTACTTTTCTAGATCATTTGAAAGGTTTAGAAAATCACGGCAATCTATTGGTGGTTTTGTTTCTAAGTGGAAGGGTGGAACTCGAGTTAAAATGGGAATGTGAGTCATTAGAGTACGTCAGTACTAGGAATATTATTATAGGGAAGGAGTTTATAGTATTGTAGTAATAGCTGATTAAGCTTCTAATCAATTTCCTCAATTGCTTCTTCAGGATGAAATCCAGGGACATTACTACTAACATTAGAGGCAGTAGTAGTGAAGGAGTTGGCTATGAGGCTGGCAGTGACTCCATGAGTGTTCTAAGGTATTTCGCTCAGGAGCTTATGGCTGAGGTTGTCCGAACGAATAAGGGTCAGGATCGTCCCTTTGCTGAGTTGGGATGCTCCATTAACTAATTCACACGATTGAAACCTCCCGTCTTCATAGGGAGTGTACATTTGATTCGAGCTGAGAATTGGATTGGGGAGATTGAGAAAATCCTGGACGTTCTTAACTGCACTAAGAAGCAAAAGGTAGCCTTTGCGATGTTCAAGCTAACGGGCGAAGCAAAGAGGTGGTGGAAGTTAGTTAAGATTCTTGAATAGCATCAACCTATTCCAGTAGTTGTGACGTGGGCCCGGTTCAAAGATTTATTCTTTGAACGGTACTTTTCAGCCACGGTTAGAAATGCCAAGATAGAGGAATTCATAAGTCTAGAGCAGAGGCAGTTGTCAGTTCAACAGTATGCTGCCAGATTTCTAGAGCTATCTCGCTTTGCTCCATTCATGATTTTGAATGAGGCAAATAAGGTCTGGAAGTTTCAAAGGGGCCTGAAGAAGGAGACTCGCAAGCAGACAACCATCTGGTAGATGCAAGACTTTGTTACTCTGGTTGACAAAGCCACCGTAGAAGAAGAGAATCTGTGACTCTAAGGTATAGACTTCAAAGAAGAGACCTGCACCTTCCAGTTCTTATGGAGGGGCAAAGCAAGGCAGCTGGAAGAAGAACAACAGTGGTGCATTGCAGCGTACTGCATCTCCACCTATTTGTTCTATGTGTGGTAAACCTCACTCAGGGAAGTGTTTGAAGGGTTCGGGGCCTTGCTTTCACTGTGGGCAATTTGGACATCAAAAGAAAGATTGTCGCATAACTTATAACAGCAGAGCTCCGCAACAACTATAAGGAGGAAGTGCTTAGGCGCTACGGGGTGGTTAGCAAGGGGGGATAGTACCCAGGCTAGGGTGTACTCCCTGAATCCTGGCGACGCAGAAAATGTGGGAGATGTTGTCACATGTATTATTTACATGCTTTTGAATAAAACTATTATATTATTTGACTTAGGAGCGACACACTCCTTTATTTCTCGAAGATTTGTCAAACTATATGGCTTAGAGGTGCAGCAATTAGTTAAGGAACTGGTAGTGACTACGCCATCAGGGTCGGTAATTGTATGTCAACCTTATTTTTTTTTACATGTATGAGTTTGATATCATCCTAGGGATGGACTGGTTATCAGCTAGTTATGCCAGTATCGATTGCCACAAAAGGGAAGTGGTGTTTAGACCTCCGGGGGAACAAGAATTCAAGTTTTTAGAGTCGTATGTGCATTCAGCACCACGAATCTTATCTTCTATTTAGGTTAGTAGATTACTTCAGGATGGATGCCATGGATACTTGGCGTTTGTGAAAGACACGTCGACGAAAGAACGTGAACAGAAGGTGATTCCTATTGTGTGCGAGTTCCCAGAAGACTTGCTAGGATTACCTCCAGATTTTGAGGTAGAGTTTGGTATAGAGTTGGTTCTTGGTACGACGCCAATATCAAAAGCTCTGCATCGTATGGCTACAGCAGAATTGAGGGAGTTGAAGGAACAACTATAAAAGCTTCTTGAAAAGGGGTACATTCGACCAAGTGTTTCACCCTGGGGAGCACCGGTACTATTTGTAAAGAAGAAATACAGGCCGATGAGGATGTGCATAGACTATAGAGAACTTAATAAGGTGACGATAAAGAACAAATACCCGTTACCAGGATAAATGATCTGTCAGACCAGCTTCAGGCCACGTAAATCTTCTCTAAGATTGATCAACGGTCTGGGTATCACCAGCTGAAGGTGAAAACAGAGGATGTTTCGAAAACAACTTTCCGAACTCAGTACGGCCATTACGAATTCATTCGGTCTGACAATTACACCTACAGCATTTATGGATTTGATGAACCTAATTTTCCACGAATACTTAGATCAATTCGTTGTGGTATTCATTGATGACATCCTAGTATATTTTAGGAGTGCTGCAAAGCATGAAATTCATCTGAGACTAGTATTGTAAGTGCTCAGGGATAGGAGGTTATACACTAAACTGAAGAAGTGCGAGTTCTGGTTGGAACATATTTCATTTCTAGGGCAGGTAGTGTTCAAAGGAAGGGTTTTAGTGGATCCGAGTAAAATAGAAGCGGTGGTGGACTAAGAGAGACCGAAGAATGTTCAGGAAGTCAGAAGTTTTCTAGGTCTTGCAAGTTACTACCGTCGTTTTGTACAAGGGTTCTCTAGTTTAGCAGGTCCATTGACATGACTCACGAGGAAGAACTTGAGGTATGATTAGACTGATGAGTATGAACTGAGTTTTTAGGGGCTGAAACAGTGACTGGCTATTGGTCCAGTTATAACCATTCCCTCTAGGGATGGTGGATTTGTTATCTACAGTGACACCTCTAAGAAGGGTCTCAGTTGTGTTCTAATGTAGTAGGGAAGGCTGGTTGCATGCTTCTCTTCAACTCAAAGAGTACGAGAAGAACTACCCGACACATAATATAGAATTGGTAACTATAGTGTTTGCATTGAAAATCTAGAGGCACTACTGTCGTGGCGTCCCGGGAGCGCGTGTGCCCCGGGCGGCGAAATTAAAAATCAATTTAAATATTTTCATGGAAAATATGGTGTAGGAGTCGCCACTAACCTTTAGTGCGGTTAGAACACATGATTACTACCCCGTTAGGGGTAGAATCGGTCTACATTACCAGAGTTGGGGTTGGGAGTTCGGTTACGCGAGAGGAAGGTACGAGCACCCCCTACGCGTCCGTTCTTACGAACGGTACCTAATTAATTTTAAATTATCCCTAAGTTAATCTAATAAGTCTTTAAACTACTCCTTTTATGAATTAATAAACACACATGAAAAATGAATAAATAAATAAATATATACATATATTCCCTCAGAGCTTAAGGTACGTGAAGCCCGAAGGCTCATACCCTCGCAATAAAATCATAGGGATTAAAATCAAAATTATTTAAGAAAATACACTCCCACATTTTAAAATTGTAAGTAAAATTTTTATAGGAAAATATTAGTATGGGAGGTTTTGGATAGTAGATATAATATTTTGAACATAATAAATAAATAAATAAATAAATAAAATAATAATAAACTAGAGTATTAGGATACCACAATATGTACTAATCAACATATATAATAGAAGCTAAAATATCTAACATACAAATAATAGTAGAATATAAACATATGATATAGACTAAGATAATGAGCATATCATAATATTAAAATACTACATGTGCGTTATAAACAAAAATACTCAAACATACCATAATAAACATAATTACGATAATAATAAATATCCACAAATAATATAATACGTAATAGATTGCTATAATACTATATATACTAAACATACCATATAATAGCATGATACCAAAACACCAAAAATATTATATTACCTAAAATATTAAACTTACCCTAATAATTAACATACTAAAAGTATTATAATAATAATAAATATATAGTATTACTCAAGATGCTATATTAAAAGTTACCTAAAATACTAAATTATATGCATGATGTTACTTATAAATCCTAGGTTATTAAATACCTAATTTGACTAACATTCTAGAATGCACATACAACTATAGTTTTAAAATACCATTACAACTAATCTACTAAAACTCCTAACATGATATATAACACGACCAAAATTCTAAAATACTGATAATATACTATAAAGTTAACCTACAATATATGCATGAATAAAATAATATAAAAAAAATCTTACACATAAGAACCACAACAAGATAAAAAACCCGAAACCTAAGAATACATATTACACATACAACTTAAATATTACGCACTAAAAAAATGACAACATAAATTATCACATTTAAATATTACAATTGAAATCTTACCTTGGCAATAAAAAGAAAAATCCTACAATAATGAAGATAAACAAATTAGTATTTATAAATATGGACATCCTGAATAAATATACAAATAAAAAAATATATATGATGAAATATACCATAATATTAAAAATGCCCCATACAATAACAATGCTAATATTAATAAACCAATTATATAATAATATTACTAATACTAATACATAAACAATATGGTAATAACACTAATACAATTAACATAACAACAATACAACCCATATAATAACAACATTAAAAATGATATACAAACGTATAATAATATTATTGACGGTAATATATAAATAATATAACAAAATTATTCATAATAATATTCACATGATAATAATACTAATACTAATAACATATAAATATTATTAACAATAATACACAGATGACAATACTGATAGAGTAGAGTCAATATAAAATATATATATATATATATATGTATGTATGTATGTATGTATATATTAACAACAATCCTAAAATAAATATATATATTTGTGTGTGTCCGGTGTACAGCAGTGTGTGCAGCAGAGTGAGTGTGTGCAGGGTGTGAGTGCGTGCGTGTTCTGGGTGTGTGTGTGGCCTGCATGAAAGAAACTTACCGCCGGGGGTGAGTTGCTGCGAAGATGATGGTCGGAACTGGGAGGGGCGGACTGTCGGGTGCTTTGGACGGCCTCTGCAGCTGAAACAGGTAACTGTCGGGGCTGGTGCGAGGGGACCTCGTCGGGGCAAGAGCTTGTGGCTGAGAAGCATGAAGGATGGACGCCGGAGAGGACGAACGAACACAGTACGACGCTGATACTCCCTGATGTGGCCGGCGCCGAGGGTGGTGGGCTGGCTGTCGTTGGTGGGAGTGGTTGCAGACTGGATCTTCCAGTGGTGCGGGTCTGGTGGTGGTCTGTGGAGGTCCGCCAACGACGTGCTTGCCGGGCTCAGCTGGATGGTGGCTCGCGGCTGCTGTGGAGTTGCAAAGAGCCGTGAGGCTCTGCCGGAGCGTGGCGGTGCTGGTGGGTGCAGGGGGCTGGCAGTGTGCTGTGTGGATTCAGAAACAAAGGGAGAGATTGAGAAGAGGATGGATGGCCGGGGGCTGGGTGTGCGAGAGAGAGAGAGAGAGAAGAAAGTGAGGTTTTTTTTTTTTGGTTTGTTTTTCCTTTTGGCCTCCCCCCTTCGGCTGTGTGCAGCGCCCCCCTATTATATAAAAAAAAATATCCCAAACCCTAAACAACTTTCCTTCTTTTGATTTTCTTTTTTTCTTTTTTTTTTTACTTTTATGCTTATGGTAATAATAAATATAGAAATAATAATAACAGTAATAATAATTATAGTAATAGCATCAATAAGGTAATAGTAATAAAGAATAATAATAATAATACTACTAGTAAATAATAAAAAATTATAGTAAAAAAAATAAAAATAAAAATAAAAATGAAGATAATAATAATAACAATAATATTAATAAAAATAAAATACAATTATTAGAAGTAATAAATAATAATAATAATAATGATAACATTACCAAAAATAATAAAAACAATAGTAGTAATAATAATAAATAATAATAATAATAATAGTAATAAATAAATAATATATCAAAAATAATAAAATAAATGAAAAATAAAAGTAATTATAGTAAAGTAAAAATAAACGTACTAGTAATAATAAATAAAAATAAAAAATAATAAAAATAATAATGATAATAAAAATACAAGTAAAGTACTAATAATATAGGAAAATAATAATAACAAAATAATAATAATAATAATAATAATAATAATAATAAGGATAAATGAAATAATAAAAATACTACTAATAATAATATAATAATAATAACAATAGTAATAAATATATTGGGCCTGGGTAAAAATGGGGTGTCTACAGCTGCCCCTCTTTGTAGGCTTAGTTGCTTCAATGTAACGGTAGGAACTCTCCTACGTTTTTTGTAGTAACAAGCCTACAAAGATAAAAGACACCTATTTTAGCCCGACCACGCAACTTTCTGGGCTTTTCAATCAAGTATTTTTGCTTTTGCCAATCAGGGATAATTTGCACTGAACGTAAGAATCCAAACGCTAAAGTGTGTGAGAATGACTTGCACAGAGTTTGAGAACCCGAGCGCCAAAGCACATTAGAATGACTTGCACTGGGTTTGAGAACCCGAGCGCCAAAGCACTTTAGAATGACTTGCACTGGGTTTGAGAACCCGAGCGCCAAAGCATATGAGAATGACTTGCACTGGGTTTGAGAACCCGAGCGCCAAAGCACATTAGAATGACTTGCACTGGGTTTGAGAACCCGAGCGCCAAAGCACATGAGAATGACTTGCACTAGGTTTGAGAACCCGAGCGCCAAAGTACATGAGAATGACTTGCACTGGGTTTGAGAACCCGAGCGCCAAAGTACATGAGAATGACTTGCACTTGGTTTGAGAACCCGAGCGCCAAAGTACATGAGAATGACTTGCACTGGGTTTGAGAACCCGAGCGCCAAAGTACAATGATGGCTTGCTTCGAATGTAAGAATCCGAGCCGTAGGGACACGATGATCCAGCCATGGACACAATGATGGCTTGCTTCGAATGTAAGAATCCGAGCCGTAGGGATACGATGATCCAGCCATGGGACACAATGATGGCTTGCTTCGAATGTAAGAATCTGAGCCGTAGGGACAGGATGATCCAGCCATGGGACACAATGATGGCTTGCTTCGAATGTAAGAATCCGAGCCGTAGGGATACGATGATCCAGCCATGGGACACAATGATGGCTTGCTTCGAATGTAAGAATCCGAGCCGTAGGGACACGATGATCCAGCCATGGGACACAATGATGGCTTGCTTCGAATGTAAGAATCCGAGCCGTAGGGACACGATGATCCAGCCATGGGACACAATAATGGCTTGCTTCGAATGTAAGAATCCGAGCCGTAGGGACACGATGATCCAGCCATGGGACACAATGATGGCTTGCTTCGAATGTAAGAATCCGAGCCGTAGGGACACGATGATCCAGCCATGGGACACAATGATGGCTTGCTTCGAATGTAAGAATTCGAGCCGTAGGGACACGATGATCCAGCCATGGGACACAATGATGGCTTGCTTCGAATGTAAGAATCCGAGCCGTAGGGACACGATGATCCAGCCATGGGACACAATGATGGCTTGCTTCGAATGTAAGAATCCGAGCCGTAGGGACACGATGATCCAGCCATGGGACACAATGATGGCTTGCTTCGAATGTAAGAATCCGAGCCGTAGGGATACGATGATCCAGCCATGGGACACAATGATGGCTTGCTTCGAATGTAAGAATCCGAGCCGTAGGGACACGATGATCCAGCCATGGGACACAATGATGGCTTGCTTCGAATGTAAGAATCCGAACCGTAGGGACACGATGATCCAGCCATGGGACACAATGATGGCTTGCTTCGAATGTAAGAATCCGAACCGTAGGGACACGATGATCCAGCCATGGGACACAATGATGGCTTGCTTCGAATGTAAGAATCCGAACCGTAGGGACACGATGATCCAGCCATGGGACACAATGATGGCTTGCTTCGAATGTAAGAATCCGAGCCGTAGGGACACGATGATCCAGCCATGGGACACAATGATGGCTTGCTTCGAATGTAAGAATCCGAGCCGTAGGGACACGATGATCCAGCCATGGGACACAATGATGGCTTGCTTCGAATGTAAGAATCCGAGCCGTAGGGACACGATGATCCAGCCATGGGACACAATGATGGCTTGCTTCAAATGTAAGAATCCGAGCCGTAGGGATACGATGATCCAGCCATGGGACACAATGATGGCTTGTTTCGAATGTAAGAATCCGAGCCGTAGGGACACGATGATCCGAACCACCTCAACCAGTAACAAGATGTGAAAGCAAAGTATGGAAAGTTGTTACTCTATTTGGAAAATGCGCTTGGGGTAAAGTCCGAATGTCAATGAATGAATCCCTTGTCTTTGGGATCTGTTGCCCTAGTTTCAAAATAAATCAATGTGTGTACGGGGTCAACTTGCCCCAATTTTCCAAGTAAATCAATGTGTGCTTGGGGTCAGTTACCCCAGCTCATAATTAAACACAACAGAATCTCTCCATCAAGGATGTCAAATAATCATTCGAAAGCTCAAGACAAGTGTGAAGGGTGCTCTATTGCTGCTTGTGATGCTAGAATGCATTGATATGCTGCTATATGTATGCATGTTGCTAACTTGTGATTATATGTATGCATTTTTATTTTTTGTGTAATGTATGAAACGTACAATGGCAATGCATGAGATGTATGGTAATGCGTGAAATGCATGACAATGCATAAGATGCATGGTAATACATAAAATGCATGAGATGCGTGAAAATGCATGATAATACATGGAATGCATGAGATGTGTGGTAATGTGTGAAATATAGGGTAATGCATGAAATGCATGGCGATGCATAAGACGTATGATAATGCGTGAAATGCATGACAATGCATAAGATATATGGTAATGTATGAAATGTAGGTATGACGATGCATAAGATGTATGGTAATGCGAGAAATGCAGGGCAATGCATAAGATGTATTACCATACATGAAGTGTAGGTAATGCATGCAATGGATGATAATGCATGCATGAAATGCATGACAATGCATGAGATGTATGGTAATGCAAGGAATGCATGGAAACGCATGAAATCTTAGGTGATGCATGAAATACATGGCAACGCATGAGATGTATGGTAATGCATGGAATGCATGGCAATATATGAATTTTAGGTAATGCATGAAATGTATGACGATGCGTGAAATTCGGGGTAATGCATGACATGTATGACAATGCGTGAAACTTGGGGTAATGCATGACAATGCATGAATCTTTTCTCCCAATGACCTCATCTTTGGTCTCTACATGAGATTCGCCACATTTGAATGGATTTGTAACCGATCTTAGTTTAATCTTCTTTATTCATCCGGTCATGAAAGTGATTGACTCAACTCAAAAATCACAAAATCTGCCCCAGTTGAATGGACCTACAGCTGATCTTGACTCTGATTTCCTATTCCAATCCGATAAGAAAGTGCTTGAATGGGACCCAGTTAAATTCATCTGCCACCGATCTTGAATCTATTGTTGGATTTCTTTTGAACTTGATATAACATTTGCTCCAGTTTGACTGCTCTTTCTCCACAAGGATCTTCTTTATAGAAATTTCTGGTGATTCTGAAATTCTTTGACTATCCATCCTCTTTTAATGCTCTAAAGAATAAGAAGGGTTCCTCCTTTTTTCTTTTTTCTTTTTTTTTTATAAGGAACGAGGAATGATTATGCAACTATGACATCAACTTGCTAAATCAAAAGGTCATCTGCACAAAATAAATGTTTTACCATATTTCAATGCTATCATAGGGAAAAATTCATACCAGTATTCAAAAGTCGTATAACATTGATTTCCCAGCCTAGATGATTGTCCTTCTCTTCAACTGCCCTTGTTTCATCAACCCATGCATTGATTTCAAGATGGTCTTTAAGACTCGGGATGAAACGTAGGCTTAAGGATGTAGGATTTCAGAATAAAAGGGAAACTAAGGCTCAAAATACCACCCCAAATAATGTCTTATGCCCCCAGTTCGAGTTGAGGCATTTTGCAAGATGTTGACCGAACTTGTTATTTAAACAAGCTGCCTACATACCTTTTCAGGATCAGGTCATTACGTAGTTCAGACTCAATATTGAGTCTGACAAATCATTTAAGACAACAATGTATACCAATCTGGTCAGGACTTTCATTTGGACCGTAATGTAGGCTAAGGATATGGGTTAAAAAAATAAAGGAGTTACATAAGGCCCAAAATCATCAATTTCATCAAGGGTAATTTAGTCAAAGATCATATATGTAGTAAGTCCCTTATTCTCTTTCTTCTTCCTCTTGTTTTTCTTTTTCTTTTCTTTCCCTTTTAATCTTTCCTTCTTTTACTGCAACTTTCACTTTTCCTTTTATAAAGGAATCTTGTCTTCATTTCCATTTGAACTTCAATTGGGACCAATCTTTTAAAAACTGCCCCAGTGTGGGGTGTGATCCTTTGACAGGTTAATCAAGAAATGAATCTTTCAGGCTCAAAAGGGGTTGGCAAGGGGTTTATTCTTTTACTTTCTTTTGGATAGCAGAACAATGGCCTGCCATCCTTTTGGTAATGACTATTGTCTCAAATGATTTGCCAAACGCTAAGGGACCCGAACCCAGGTTGGATTTTTGGTGATCTGACTTTTAAGAAAAAACTGGTTTAACATTCAGGCTCAATTTGGTTAACAAATGGCAAATCATTGTCAGGGTTCTTTTTAGGGATAACTGGTCGGCCAAAGAGGGCCATCCATCATTTGATCAAAACATGAGTGATTAATTTATCAAAATAGTGTAGCCACCTCGTTGAATTCCTGGGAAAGTAAAAAAGAAATTTCTTCATAACGTCTGAATTCAATGATTGTTTCATCCTTTAACATCTCTTTCTAGCTCATGAACACTGGCAATATTACTTTCCCTATTCCGGCATGAAACATAAGCAAACAGAATTTGGCAATTGGACTCATGATGCAAGTGAGATAACGAAATGCATAATTCATTTTATTGAATATAGAAAATATTCCGAGACACAGGCATCCACGGATTACAAAAAGCAAATAACAATGGAAAACAAAAGAACATTAACTAAAAAGGATTAGATAGTCAAAAGTTCGGTACTCCATCATTTTAGCCTTGGTGGATAATGACTGAAACCATTGATTTGGGAACCTCCTGGATATGTTAACCACTTCCTTCCTCGTGTTTGGGCAAAGGATTCCCCTGGACTCCCGGTTGTTTGTCATCGAATGCTAACCATCCAGCATCTCTTAATGACTGCACCTTATGCTTGAAGGCCCAACATCTGTCAATAGTATAGCCGGGAGAGTTAGCATGGTACTCACAACGAACCCCAAGATCATACCACTGTGGAGGAGGGTTCGCGACGGGCGTCCCAGGGATTGCAGATACCATCCCCTTTTCCCGCAGCTGAGGAAATAATTCGGCATATGTCATGGGGATGGGGTCCACCCTTCGGGAGTTTCTAGTCACATTCCTATCTTGTGCTTGTTGATTCGGTGGACCAGAGTGAACAATCTGAGGCCTGGTGCCTGTATGCGCCGTTTGATTTACCATGGGCTCAAAACCAAAGTTTCTCTTGGGCCATTGGTTCCCACCTCTGGTGTACTGATTATTCCAATTAAACTGCCCCTGTATCATTTGCGCCTCTTCCTCTTTCTTCCTATTAGTCCATCTTTTGCTTAAGCCAGTTTCTGTGCCGCTATCCTTGATTAGGCCTGCCTTGATATCGCCTTCAATTCTTCCTCCAGCAGCCACAATATCCATAAAATCATGGGGAGTTGCTCCCCGAAGGTGCGTACGGTAGGGGTCCTTTAATGTGCTCACGAACAAGGAGATAGCCTCTCGGTCACTCACCGGGGGGTCCACTTGGATCGACATATCCCTCCATCTATAAGCGTATTCTCTAAATGTTTCGGTGGATTTCTTCTCCATTTCTTGAAGAGTCATTCGATCAGGTGCCATTTCCGTCACGTGGCGATAGTGAGTGATAAAGGCACTGGCCAAGTCCTTCCAAGTGCGGACCCGAGCCTTATCTTGTTGAATGTACCAACGGATGGCGGACCCGGTCAAACTACTTTGAAAGCAATGCATCATTAGTTTTTCATCGTCTGAGTACGCGGCCATTGCTTGGCAGTACATCACTAAATGGGTTCGAGGGCACCGGGTCCCGTCAAACTTTTCAAAGTCTGGCATTTTGAATTTCGGCGGCAGGGTGACTTTCGGCACCAAGCAAAGGTCATTTGGATTAACTGAATCGAAAGTATTAGAACCTTCCATTGCTTTTAAGCATTCTTTTAATACGTCGCAGCGACGCTCAGCCTCAGATTTGCTTATTCCCATATCAGATGGTACTAATGGAGGAGTTCCTACCATTGGGAACCCCTGTGCTGGCATAGCAGGGATGAAAGGAGGCATATTTGGCGGTGGACCCCCCATAACGCCAGGTGGTGGAATTGATGTTTGTCCATGATCTGGGGTGAACCCTGGGGGATGAGCGGGGTCCACATCTACTTCGGGATCAACATGCACTGCTTTTCCCTTGTTCATCAGGAACTCCAAAACCTTACTCATCTTATCATTTATCTCTTCTTGTCCTTGTTTTAGACTCAGGACTCTATTTTCCAATTGTTCACTCATTTCTCTCGCTCTTCGCCTGGTATTGTAATGATGTGTGGTGGTCTCAATTATTGCTTTATATTACTCAAACGACCTCTTTGAACTAAAAACCAACAGTTTCCTCTTTAGAATCATATGCACAGTTATGTATAAGTGAAAGTGTTTTGATGCATGATTAGGGTATGCAATAGGTGTTTATGCATGGATGCAACTAGTGCTCTTATATATACAAACAAAGATATAAACATGCATACAGCCTATTGTGCATGACTATGTATGAAATGAGATGCATGAATATGATGTCCTAAATTACTACTTAGCCAGAATTCTAGAAAAATCCCACTAATGAAACGGATCAAGATTAACATAATCATTGATGGGCTACGATTTCAATTCAATTTCTCCCTTACCCATTCATTTCCTTGATGAGGGTCTATGTACCTCAGATTCTATAAAGGGTCAAATTATGTTCTAAGGTTGGGGTTGACCCAGGCTAGTCAACCCGTTGGATTTGTGGACTGTAGTGTGCACTTGGGCCTCAAGTATTTTAAAATATGGGCTTCAATGTATTTCATGATGAGATCAGGCCTTAGTTTTAAAAATGACTTGGGCTTGGATTATTTGAAAAATGTCGGCCCGAATTTTTAGGTAATAGGGCCGAAACCCATTTTTGAAATTTGGGTTTGACCCCTTTTTGAAAATCAGGCCTGGGCCGAGTTTTTACCTAGGAAAAGGTCGGGCCTAGGTTTGTTTTTAAAGAATTGGGTCCGATTTATTTGAAAAGGGTTGGGTCGACCCATATTTCATGATGGGCTGAGGCCCTAGTTGAAAAGGAATTAGGCTTGGATTACTTGAAAAAATGTTGGCCCAAATTTTTAGGTGATAGGGCTGAAGCCCATTTTTGGAAATCTGGGTTTGACCCTCTTTGGAAATCATGTCTGAGCCAAGTTTTTACTTAGGAAAATGTCGGGCCTAAGTTTGTTTTTAAAGAATTGGGTCTGATTTATTTGAAAAGGGTTGAGTCGACCCATATTTTAAAATGCTTGGGCCAAATGCTTCATTGTTGAAAGGATGGGCCATGGTCTCATTATTGGGCTTTTTCAAAATACTGGCTAAGTAGTATGTAAGTCTAAAATGGATGCAGAATGCATGGTATAATACAAGGTATCTCACAACATATATGTCATAGACGGTATGGGGATAAGGATGTCCCAACCCAGGGTAGTTATGTATATACAGGGTTCGTCATGGCACTATCCTAGTTAAGGAAAACTATATACAAGTATGTGTGGGTAGGCTCTAACCCTATTGACAAAAGGTTCCCAGCTTGGAATTCTATCCTCCCCCATTGGGGTCCGGATAAAACCCGTACTGAGTGGAGTGGTTCGCGAGTCCCATCAAGCTCTGCCACGAAGGGACTGACGCTATTACACTAATATCTAATCCTAATAAGGAAAGCTCGGGTATAGAGCGTGAAAGTGTGTGAATTTAAATTTAACCTAATCCCGCTATCCCCACATTTATTAAATGCTATAAACAATATGGAAACAAGATATCTACCATTAATACATATATTCAAACGATAAGGAAACACAATATATGCAATTAATATGTTTATTAAAAAAAAAATAAATTTGGAAACAAAAATAAGGAAACAAAATATTTACGATTAGTATACACAATATCTATAATTAATATGTTTATTCACAATATCTAAAATTAATATGCTTATTCAGAATAATTGGAAACAAAATATCTACATTTAATGTTCAACAAATTAGGAAAAAATATTTTTAATTAATTGAGATTATTTACAAATTATGGAAGTTAAATATTTATAATTAATCAAAGTTATTTACAAATTACAATATTTAAAAAATAAGGAGTAATTAAAATATTCACTAAATTTAAACTTGGGATAACTTCCAATTAATTAATGGCTCGACTCTCTAAGTCCCCAGCGGAGTCGCCAAGCTGTCGCAGTGTCCTTGGGAGCGCGTGTGCCCCGGGCGGCGAAATTAAAAATCATTTTAATATTTTCATGGAAAAACACGGAATGTCGGAGTCGCCACTAACCTTTAGTGCGGTTAGAACACATGATTACTACCCCGTTAGGGGTAGAATCGGTCTACATTACCAGAGTTGGGGTCGGGAGTTCGGTTACGCGAGGGGAAGGTACGAGCACCCCCTACGCGCCCGTTCTTACGAACGGTGCCTAATTAATTTGAAATTATGCCTAAGTTAATCTAATAATTCTTTAAACTACTCCTTTTATGAATTAATAAACACACATGAAAAATGAATAAATAAATAAATATATACATATATTCCCTCAGAGCTTAGGGTACGTGAAGCCCAAAGGCTAATACCCCCCGCAATTAAATCATAGGGATAATACATATGAAAATACTTAGTAAAGTAATACGAAAATGCTATAAGTACTAAATATTGTAATAAAATATAAACATAAAAAATAATAATAAAATAAAATAAAATAAAATAATATATGTATATATATATATATATATATATATATATATACGTATGATAATAATATGCTAATAAATGGTGAGGACAATGATGATGATAATAAAAATAATAATAAATATGAGAATGATAATGATAATAATAATAATAATAATAGGAATCACAATAATGAATACTGATAATAGGAATAAGAATGATAATAATATTAGCAGCAATATGATAAATACAATAATGATGATAATAAATAGTAACAATAATAACGATAATATGATAACCATATTATGAATAATAGCATTACCGATAATATACACATTTTATAACCCTTACCTTAAAACAAATACATGCAAAAATGAATAATTAATTAAGGAAATAAATCAAATTTAGAATTACAATATGGAAATTGATGGAAAGGTAAGACAATGACATACTTTTGGAAATATATTACATTCTAAAATTCACATGCAAGGACCACCAAAATTAATACAAAACTCTAAATATATAAAAATTAAACATTGAATGAATGCGATAATAACAAAAACACCAAACACGTACAACAATGACAATCCGAATATAAACTGATAATAACATTAACATTTAAAATGTAACCAATATGAAAACCCTAGATATTAAACATACAATATGAACATTACCCATTTAATAATAATATACTAATATTACAATGATAATAACAATAATAACAACATACAAATTATAATAATATAAGATAAATATTTCCATAATATGATACTAACACTAGTAATAGTGTACAAATAATATAATGCTAATACAATCCACATAATAATAATACCAACAATATACACACAATAGAATATTAGTACTAATAAAATCGACATGATAACCAATATAATAATAATACCAATAATAATATCCAAACAATCTAGTAATTTTACTAATAATGATATACAAATAGCAATATAAAAATAATGAAATCATATTATTATTAATAATAATATATAAGCAATATAATATACCAACAATATAATACCGATATTAATAACAATAATATACAACTAATAATACTAATATGATACATACATATATATGCATAAGTATACTGTGTGTTTAGTGTGTGTGTGTGTGTGTGTGCGCTGTGTATTTGCAGAGGGGCAGGGGAGGTACTTGCAGAGGATGGGCAGAGCGGAAGACTCCGGCAGTGGCTGAAGGCGGTGTTGACGGTTGCAGCGAATGGAGATGGAGGCTGGGCGTAAGAAAGCTGGTGCCGTGAGGAGGTACTGCGCCCCGGCGGTGGCTGCCGTAGCAGCAGGGTGATCGGTGGTGGGGGCTCGCTGGAATTGAGCGTGGAGGATGGCCGGAGGTTGGCTGGAAAGCTTGAACAGCAGCAGGTTCTCACCGGATTTCTGGAGCAGAGCTGGCAGCAGGGTGGCCTGGCTGGTGTTGGAAAGTCACGGTTCCTCAGCTGGATTGCTGTGGTCGGCGGCTGGGACTAGAGAAGAAGATGGTAGTATGCTAGGGGCTGCCTTGAACTGCAGAAGGGGGGAGCAGCGCAGCAGACGACCAAAGAAAAGGAAAAGAAAAAAAAAAACCTGCCACGAAGGGACTGACGCTATTACACTCCTATCTAATCCTAATAAGGAAAGCTCAGGTATAGAGTGTGAAAGTGTGTGAATTTAAATTTAACCTAATCCCGCTATCCCCACATTTATTAAATGCTATAAACAATATGGAAACAAGATATCTACCATTAATACATATATTCAAACGATAAGAAAACACAATATATGCAATTAATATGTTTATTAAAAAAAAAAATTTGGAAACAAAAATAAGGAAACAAAATATTTACGATTAGTATACACAATATCTATAATTAATATGTTTATTCACAATATCTAAAATTAATATGCTTATTCAGAATAATTGGAAACAAAATATCTACATTTAATGTTCAACAAATTAGGAAAAAATATTTTTAATTAATTGAGATTATTTACAAATTATGGAAGTTAAATATTTATAATTAATCAAAGTTATTTACAAATTACAATATTTAAAAAATAAGGAGTAATTAAAATATTCACTAAATTTAAACTTGGGATAACTTCCAATTAATTAATGGCTCGACTCTCTAAGTCCCCAGCGGAGTCGCCAAGCTGTCGCAGAGTCCCTGGGAGCGCGTGTGCCCCGGGCGGCGAAATTAAAAATCATTTTAATATTTTCATGGAAAAACACGGAATGTCGGAGTCGCCACTAACCTTTAGTGCGGTTAGAACACATGATTACTACCCCGTTAGGGGTAGAATCGGTCTACATTACCAGAGTTGGGGTCGGGAGTTCGGTTACGCGAGGGGAAGGTACGAGCACCCCCTACGCGCCCGTTCTTACGAACGGTGCCTAATTAATTTGAAATTATGCTTAAGTTAATCTAATAATTCTTTAAACTACTCCTTTTATGAATTAATAAACACACATGAAAAATGAATAAATAAATAAATATATACATATATTCCCTCAGAGCTTAAGTTACGTGAAGCTCGAAGGCTCATACCCTCGCAATAAAATCATAGGGATTAAAATCAAAATTATTTAAGAAAATACACTCCCACATTTTAAAATTGTAAGTAAAATTTTTATAGGAAAATATTAGTATGGGAGGTTTTGGATAGTAGATATAATATTTTGAACATAATAAATAAATAAATAAATAAATAAAATAATAATAAACTAGAGTATTAGGATACCACAATATGTACTAATCAACATATATAATAGAAGCTAAAATATCTAACATACAAATAATAGTAGAATATAAACATATGATATAGACTAAGATAATGAGCATATCATAATATTAAAATACTACATGTGCGTTATAAACAAAAATACTCAAACATACCATAATAAACATAATTACGATAATAATAAATATCCACAAATAATATAATACGTAATAGATTGCTATAATACTATATATACTAAACATACCATATAATAGCATGATACCAAAACACCAAAAATATTATATTACCTAAAATATTAAACTTACCCTAATAATTAACATACTAAAAGTATTATAATAATAATAAATATATAGTATTACTCAAGATGCTATATTAAAAGTTACCTAAAATACTAAATTATATGCATGATGTTACTTATAAATCCTAGGTTATTAAATACCTAATTTGACTAACATTCTAGAATGCACATACAACTATAGTTTTAAAATACCATTACAACTAATCTACTAAAACTCCTAACATGATATATAACACGACCAAAATTCTAAAATACTGATAATATACTATAAAGTTAACCTACAATATATGCATGAATAAAATAATATAAAAAAAATCTTACACATAAGAACCACAACAAGATAAAAAACCCGAAACCTAAGAATACATATTACACATACAACTTAAATATTACGCACTAAAAAAATGACAACATAAATTATCACATTTAAATATTACAATTGAAATCTTACCTTGGCAATAAAAAGAAAAATCCTACAACAATGAAGATAAACAAATTAGTATTTATAAATATGGATATCCTGAATAAATATACAAATAAAAAAATATATATGATGAAATATACCATAATATTAAAAATGCCTCATACAATAACAATGCTAATATTAATAAACCAATTATATAATAATATTACTAATACTAATACATAAACAATATGGTAATAACACTAATACAATTAACATAACAACAATACAACCCATATAATAACAACATTAAAAATGATATACAAACGTATAATAATATTATTGACGGTAATATATAAATAATATAACAAAATTATTCATAATAATATTCACATGATAATAATACTAATACTAATAACATATAAATATTATTAACAATAATACACAGATGACAATACTGATAGAGTAGAGTCAATATAAAATATATATATATATATATATATGTATGTATGTATGTATATATTAACAATAACCCTAAAATAAATATATATATTTGTGTGTGTCCGGTGTACAGCAGTGTGTGCAGCAGAGTGAGTGTGTGCAGGGTGTGAGTGCGTGCGTGTTCTGGGTGTGTGTGTGGCCTGCATGAAAGAAACTTACCGCCGGGGGTGAGTTGCTGCGAAGATGATGGTCAGAACTGGGAGGGGCGGACTGTCGGGTGCTTTGGACGGCCTCTGCAGCTGAAACAGGTAACTGTCGGGGCTGGTGCGAGGGAACTTCGTCGGGGCAAGAGCTTGTGGCTGAGAAGCATGAAGGATGGACGCCGGAGAGGACGAACGAACACAGTACGACGCTGATACTCCCTGATGTGGCCGGCGCCGAGGGTGGTGGGCTGGCTGTCGTTGGTGGGAGTGGTTGTAGACTGGATCTTCCAGTGGTGCGGGTCTGCTGGTGGTCTGTGGAGGTCCGCCAACGACGTGCTTGCCGGGCTCGACTGGATGGTGGCTCGCGGCTGTTGTGGAGTTGCAGAGAGCTGTGAGGCTCTGCCGGAGCGTGGCGGTGCTGGTGGGTGTAGGGGGCTGGCAGTGTGCTGTGTGGATTCAGAAACAAAGGGAGAGATTGAGAAGAGGATGGATGGCCGGGGGCTGGGTGTGCGAGAGAGAGAGAGAGAGAGAGAAGAAAGTGAGGTTTTTTTTTTTTTGGTTTGTTTTTCCTTTTGGCCTCCCCCCTTCGGCTGTGTGCAGCGCCCCCCTATTATATAAAAAAAAATATCCCAACCCCTAAACAACTTTCCTTCTTTTGATTTTCTTTTTTTCTTTTTTTTTTTACTTTTATGCTTATGGTAATAATAAATATAGAAATAATAATAATAATAGTAATAATAATTATAGTAATAGCATCAATAAGGTAATAGTAATAAATAATAATAATAATAATACTACTAGTAAATAATAAATAATTATAGTAAAAAAAATAAAAATAAAAATAAAAATGAAGATAATAATAATAACAATAATATTAATAAAACTAAAATACGATTATTAGAAGTAATAAATAATAATAATAATAATGATAACATTACCAAAAATAATAAAAACAATAGTAGTAATAATAATAAATGATAATAATAATAATAGTAATAAATAAATAATATATCAAAAATAATAAAATAAATGAAAAATAAAAGTAATTATAGTAAAGTAAAAATAAACGTACTAGTAATAATAAATAAAAATAAAAAATAAAAAAAATAATAATGATAATAAAAATACAAGTAAAGTACTAATAATATAGGAAAATAATAATAACAAAATAATAATAATAATAATAATAATAAGGATAAATGAAATAATAAAAATACTACTAATAATAATATAATAATAATAACAATAGTAATAAATATATTGGGCCTGAGTAAAAATGGGGTGTCTACAACTACCTGTATGGTGAAAGGTGAGAGATTTTTACCAATCACAAAAGTATTAAGTACATTTTCACCTAGAAAGAATTGAATATGAGGCAACATAGATGGCTTGAATTGATAAAGGACTACGACTGTATCATTAGCTGTCACCTAGGAAAAGCAAATGTGGTAGCTGATGCTCTGAGTCGGAAGTCAGTTGATGCGTCAGTCTCAGCAGTGGGAGTTCAGCATCAGATCTGTATGGACCTCGAAAGATTGTGCTTAGAAGTGGTGGAAGGAAATCACCAGGCTGTTATTGCTAGCTTGGTGGTATAGTTGACCTTACATGAGAAGATCCGAACAGCTCAGAAGGAAGATCCAGAACTAGTTGAGGTTATGGAAGGAGTCTAGAGTGGGTTAAAGCCAGATTTCAATATCTCTAGTGATGGGATTTTGAGATTCCATAACAAGGTATGTGTACTAGATGACGCCGATATTAAACGGGTCATTTTGGAGGAGGCACACCGTTCGCTCTACATCGTACATCCTGGCAATACGAAGATGTACCAAAATCTAAGGAAATATTTCTGGTGGTCAAACATGAAAAGAGAGATCGCCCAATTCATAGAGTAGTGTCTGACATGTCAGCAGGTCAAGGCAGAGCACCAGAGGCCAGCAGGACCACTTTAGCCACTTGACATCCCCAAGTGGAAGTGGGAGCACATCTCGATGGATTTTGTGATGGGGTTACCTGTAGCGGTGCACAAACAGAATGTCATATGGGTTGTAGTTGATTGACTGACAAAGACTTCTCATTTCATTCCAATCAGAGTCAACTATGCTCTGAATCGACTGGCTGAGTTGTATGTGCAGGAGATTGTATGACTTCATGGTGTCCCTATTTATGTTGTTTCGGATCGAGATCCACGTTTTACGTCTTGTTTCTCGAAGAGTCTATAGGATGCCTTAGGATCACATCTAACGTTCAATACATATTTTCACCCATAGATGGATGGACAGTCTGAGAGGACTATTCAAATGCTAGAAGATATGTTGCGCGCATGTGTATTGGATTTCGGTGACAGTTGGGTACGGTACCTACCGCTTGTCGAGTTCACATATAACAACAGTTACCATGCTAGCATAGAGATGACACCTTACGAGGCATTGTATGGTCGTCAGTGTCGATCTTTGTTGTATTGGGATAAGGTAAGTGAGCGGCAGATACTGGGTTTGGAACTGATTCAACAGGCCTTTGCAAAGGTTGAGATGATTAGGGAGAGAATTAAGGCAACTCAAAGTCGGCAGAAGAGTTATGCTGATACTTGCAAACGAGAGCTGGAGTTTGAGGTAGGAAGTATGGTATTTCTAAAGATCGCTCCAATGAAAGGGGTGATGAGGTTCGGGAAGAAAGAGAAGTTAGTTAAGTCCTCGGTATATTGGGCCTTTCGAGATCCTGGAAAGGATAGGTTCGGTTGCTTATCGAGTGGCTTTACGCCCAGCACTATCCATAGTTCATGACGTGTTCCACGTGTTAGTGCTAAGGAAGTACGTGTCAAATCCATCACACATGCTGAGTTACGAACCTCTAGAGATCAGTGATGCTTTATCATATGAGGAAGTACCAGTACAGATATTAGATCGGAAAGTTTAGTAGTTACATACTAATAAATACTACTAGTGAAGGTATTATGGCGTAACCATGCAGTAGAGGAAGCTTCATGGGAACTGGAGTTAGAGATACGCCAGAAGTACCTGTAGTTATTTTCTGATGGTACGTAAGTATGTATAGTAGTATAGGTGGTTTAGGTTAAAAAGCATGGTCTTCGGGAGAGTTTTGTATATGCATGTAATCTCCCGAAACATCAGTGAGGGTAAGTAATAAATTCAGGCCGGAGCTGCTTTGTGGGTAGCTGTCGACTCTTCTGTAGGTCTCCGACGTAAAGTAAGGTATGCTTGGTATCGGTGGGTGAATTTCGGGGATGAAATTCTTATAAGGAGGGGAGATTGTAGGGACCTGAATCCAAAAAATAAATAAATAAAGAAAGAAAAAAATGGAAATTTAAAAGGATCAAACAGTAGAGCTCATCAACGAGACTCCTTTTCTCGCCGACGAAGTCTCTTCTGTGGCTCGGCGACTAGATGCGGGGGCCCGTTGACGAGAAGATACTGAGGGATTTTTGAAAATTCTGAAATCTCAGGCTTGTCGATGAGGTCACTCTCGTGGCAACGAACGCCCTTCTTTGGCTCGTCGACGAGAACTTCAACTCGTCAACGAGGCTGGCCGGTTCAACCTTGTTATAAATAGAATATTCATTTCTTCCTTGCTAAGTTATCTCAATTCTCTCTCTCTCTAGAACATGAACCGACCTTCTCTCTCTAAGATGTCGTGTCATCTGTTACCGGAATCAGCAATCCAATGTCGCTACGTCGATTAGGAGAAGAATATCTACAGTTATAGCAGATTAGATTTTCGATTTGAGGATTTTCGAGTTTTTCCCTAAAATCGAGGCAAGGATCTGATTTCATTTTTGGTTCGATATATATGTAGTAGTTGAAATTATAGTGAAGTATTGTTCTTCGGCTTTTAGGTTTCGAGGATCCCATGTCGTTGTTTTGGAGTAATTCATTCGTGTTTCGGTTTTCGGGATTTAGGTAAAGGGATTTGTTTACATTAGTATTTTTAGAAAATGAAACCACTAGATATATAGCTTATGTTTATATGAATGATATGATTACTTATTTGCAAAATTTCTCCGGGTAGATATGCTAGTTTTGTAGCTTTACAGTTTTGGCAAAAATGAGATTTTTGGCATATGATCTCCAAATTTCTTAAAATTACTTTATTTGCATTAAAACTAAAGTAGGAGATGCTTGAAATTCTTGATTTCAGTAGAAATGATATTTTTCAAACCAGTTTATAGGAAATGTATGTTTTGACCAAATAGGTGTGGCATATGATACGAAAAGGCAATATAAGAGAATATACTGATTTAATTAAGTATGTATATGAAATATAGGGACTGAGTCCCAAATGATTTTCAAGGATGTAGAAATGCGATGCCAGTTAAATATTGTGCACTATGTATATAAGGGTTAAACCGAGAGCGTATGTGTCGGTTTATACCTCAGTATGAATGAAAGAAAGTATGCATGAAAGGATGAATGAATGAGTTGTGAAAATATTGGAACTGCTTAATCGATTTTATTATAAATTGTATACATGATGTGGGAACCGCCATAAACAGCTCATTATTATTAGAGCCTTAAAGAAGCTCATTAATAGTAAACGCGGTACCGTTGCTAAAATAGATAGGTACAATGCAACCACACACATGTTTTTAGTGTGGGTATCTAGTAGTCGGCTTGGTACGAAGGGCCATTGGTCAAAAGGGATTAGGATGGTGATGGCTAAGTCGAGCTGCAGTATGTTATGATGCCCAGCAATACCTGCACGAACAGAGCTCCATCAGTACTTTATTATCGCACAATCCTTGCCACAGGGAGTTACTGGCATAGTTATGATGTTACGAGGTTGGGCTGAGATCCATAGGTATATTTATGATTTAAAGACTAAAATGATCAAAGTCACAGGTTTGAGTACTGAGCAGAGGGATTGTACAATGTATGGGCCTGTACCCTACCTTAACCTTAGGAACTCTTGCTTGTTATGATGCTAAAATGTACATCGCAGGAACTATATTTATGTATCTCCTATAGTATAGGATTGAGAATGCTTAAAGTATATAATTGCTTTTTATTGGGTAAACACGTGTTGTCACACACTGATGTAATATCTTCCACCTTACTGAGAAGTGTCTCACCCCAATTATACAACCTTTGTTTCAGGTCCTGCAAGGTGTTAGTTTTAGTTGATAGTGGGCCTTTGGAGCAAAGTATTGTTGTTAGTTACGTAAGTGTTTTGTTTATGTAATGGATTTTAGTTCAAAATGACTTTTGGGAAAATAATATAGTTTATGTTTTACGTACAGATGAATGTATGTAAAGAACAGTTAGATACTCTGATTCGTCTATTAGAATTTATATGAATGTTTATGTTTTTCGCAATATATGAAAGTACAAATCAGTATGATATACCCTTATGTCCCTATTTAGGGAGGGCATTTGATGTTTGTTATCTGATTGTACAAGTATATATAGTAACACTCTGGGGCCATATAAAGGGTCGGGGTGTTACACAGACCCTAGGTTGAGTAATAGTATTGCTAGATTAGTTGAACCTAGGAGAGAAATTTTAAATACCCAATTCACCTCCCTCTTGAAAATATACCAAAGCTAACAAGATATGTTATATATCACTTATATAATATTTAAAATATAATAAAATTTTAAAAAATTATAACTAATATAATAAAATCTTATCTCTACTCCTAGATAATTTGAGTTCCAATGATAGCCAATAAAATTAGTTGAATTTGAATAAATTATCAATTAAAAGTTTGTTAAATTGGATCGACAAAAGATTAAAAAAAGAAAAGGATTTAAGTAAGAATAAGCTCAACCCAGTTAATTTTGTAACTGTCAAGCCAAGCCAAAAATTAAATTATATTTGACAATCATAAATTTTAAATTTCAAAATTAAGTTTATGTAAGTTTAAAAGAAATGTAAAATAATTCGAGATTATATTTTATGTAAAATAACAAGTTTATGCAAGTTTAAAAGAAATATAACATAATTTGAGATTATTAAGTTTTATACTTAGATTAGGTCAAATGACAAGTTTAAAATTTTAATCACAAATTAAAATTGAATTATGAAGAGAACATTTATTAAAAATTGTGTGAAATAATTTGTGACTTTTTTCTTTTTAAATATTTTAGCATTAATATTTAAAAAATAAATGTGAAGTGTCAATAATTTCTCTATTTATCATAAATGCATAAAAAAAAATTCATAAAATAATTTTAATTTTAAATTTTTAATAAAATTATAACTTTTTTTTTTTTCAGCTCTCATTATCTCTTAAAAGGAAATAAATTTGAAAAATGTGGATATATGCCCATAAGTAGAACTGTTGTATCAATTAAACTGCCGTATTCAAAATTTGAGATGATAAAATATATTTTTTTTTGAAATTTTTATAGGCTATGTAATATTCATGGAGATGGAGATGAATTTACTCAACAATATTTAATAAATCAATATATAACAATTTTAATTGATAAAATACAAATAATGAAATAAAAGCCTTGCCTCATATAGGGGTTCCGGATGCAGCTTCCAAACAACAAATCGAAAGAAAAATACTAAATTGTGAATCTGTAATAACAAATCTTCAATAGGTACTGTAGTAACACGAACAATATATATATACATATATATATATATATATATATATCATGGAGGAGATATTTTTAGATATTTATATATAATTATCTAAGAGGAGATATTTGTAGATATTTATATATAAATATCTTGGGGGAGATATTTAAGGGTTAAGTTATGTTTATTATATAACTCTTTCTCTTTCTCTCTCTCTCTCTCTAAGATCTCCAGCGGTTCGTTGCCTGAATTAACGATTCAACATTACTACGTGGATCAGTGGGTGAATCTCTACAAGTCCCACGGAGTAGAATCTCGATTTGAGGATTTTTGGATTTTTACCCTGAAGTTGAGGCAAGGGTTGAAACGAGCCTAGTGACTTGTAAATCTATACTAAATAGGGTGATGTTGACATATGGCCTTTCGGTTTTAGGATTTAGGAATCCGTGTGGCTGTTTTGAGCCATTTGGAGTCGTGTTTCAGTATTCAGGAACTGGTAAAGGGATTTTTTTATATCAGTTATTTTTAAAATATGATCCTGTAGAACTGTAGGTTATCTTTATATGGATGTTTTGGTTACTTGTTTGGAAAATTTCACCGGGTGAGATTCCCAATTTTTCGGGTGTACGATTTTCGGGAAAATTAGGGTTTCAAGTATTGTCTCTGTTTCTTTTGGAAAATCGTTTATTCGAATAAAACTAAAGTATAGAGATGACCGTACCTTTATTTTATGTTAAATTGTATTTGCGAATCAATTATCATATGATTGTTTAATTATCCAAATAGGTGTGGTAGGAGAGGATATTTTGTGATGATTGAGTTGTGATGTGTTTGTAATCGAATACAGGAACAGGAGTTTCAAACTGTTTTTAGGAATGGTGGTTATTGACTTGCTAGTTTCATTACCGTGGGTCAATAATGACATGTCGGTTTGATTCCGTGGGGTAGAGACATTCCGGATTAATACTGTGGGGTCGTAAGACATGTCGAGTTAATACCGATGGTTGTAAATTTCCATTTTATGTTGAAGAGTGTGAAAACACTAGATTTGTGTTGGCTCAATACCGTGGGTCAATAATGACATGCCGGTTTTTTGGATAATATCGAGGGTTGTGGAATGTCAGTTCAATACCGTGGGTCAATAATGACATGCCAATTTTCCAGATTATGGTTACTAAAACACCGGTTCAATACCGTGGGGTCAATAATGACATGCCGATTTGCCAGATAATATCGAGGGTTGTGGAATGCCGGTTCAATACTGTGGGTCAATAATGACATGCTGGTTTTCTAGATTATACCGATGATTATGAAATATACTAGAACTGTTTGTGAAAATACTGGAAATGCGAAATGCTTTGTTTCTTATTGGAATAACACTCATGTGCCTACACACTGATATAACCTGATTCTCCCTTATTGAGAAGTGTTTCACCCCAATCATACAAATCTGTTTCAGGTGCTTCAGGTAGCCGGACCTAATGTTCTAGAGGGTTTTGGAGTGTAGTATTCTGTTAGTTTTTGTAAGTACTGTTGTGAGTACTGAACTATAGTCGGGATATCATTTTAGATTATCTTGGATACCTTGGGTTGATTTTTTGTATTATGACAGACTTAGTACTTTGGTATGAATGAATGTAATAGGTTGAAATATGTTCCGCTGCGTTATTCATGTGAATAATGGTTGTGAGTAGGGTATCCGTGAGCCATATCGGGTTGGACCCTCATATTTATTGGTATCATGGATGTTTGTATGATACAGATACAGGTTAGGTTCTCAGATCACACCTTGGGGCCCACTTTCGGGGTTTGGGGCATGACAGGTACTGCAAATTAATTAAGAAGATTCAATGAAAATAAAATAGATTTAGGGTAAGAAATACATACCCCATTTCTCCCCTTTTATAGCTAACTCGAGCTCCCGAACGGTCATTTGCTACTCCGAATGGTCACCTGCCATGACGAACGACCACCTGCCATGACGAACAGCCACCTGCTGTTGTTGTCGTCCTCTTCTCTGCTAGACTCTCTGCCCTCTGTCCCTTCTTGTGCGTTCGCAAGTGAAGTGAAGGAGAAATGAGGAGTTGAAGGGTGTCAAGGCAAATCTCGCTAGACCAAGTAGCGAGATTTGCCACGCATCAAACACCAATCGGTCGTTTCATTTCCTAGAAAAATCTCGCTGCTTGATCTAGCGAGGTTTGCCTTGACACGTGTCAACACCCAATTTGCTTGGCCCTTCAAATCTCACTGGACCAAGCAGCGAGATTATGTGAGCGTCATTCTGGGAAATATTTTCCCGAAGAGGGTATTATTTAATATATTATTTTAAAATAAAGATAAAATGGAAGAAAAAAAAACTCGAAATTCTTTCATGCTTGAATAATTGAATGTTTAATGATGTGTCCAATACACCATGTTCCATGCTTCGAGCGTCTATTTTGAAGAAAGAATTAATTTTTTGTTGGAAAAGAGGAAAATTAATTTTTTATTATATTTTTTATTTTAAAAATAAAATGTTAATTATTAATTTAATATTTTTTTATTTTTTAAATAACTAATCATAGAAAATTGAATTCTTTATATTTTTCTTTTATATATATTTTTAAGTTCCAAACATAGGCTATCAAAGTTAGGAGGTGAGATAACAATATTATGTCTTGGTTGTCCCTTTCCCAAGTTAGGTCAGGGTCCAAGGTGCAGGTTGGCTTACATAACTAGATAAAAGCAAATAGTAATGGAGTGAATTGATTCAAATAATTATTTTATTTTGTATTTTGTCCATCAAGTATGAGGGACACAAAGGATGTGAATTTATTTTTTATATAAGTTACGAGCCCTCTTTTAACTTGTTCATCTCATACTTTGATTATACTCTATAATACGAAGAGTTTGATTAAATTACAAACATACTCAACTTACAAAATAACATGTAGTCCAAATAGATTATTTCAATCAATCTTTCATAAAGGAAAAATTAGAACTATAGATACAACGCAAGATGTAAGTACAGTAAGGAGAGACTTTATGCAAATTATTTACCTTAAATAGAAACCTCCTACTAAATTTTGGACCCTTTCTACGGGTGAGTCTTATCCTCTTGAATGAGCAGCAGGAGTTCGAATTTTGACCTAATAGAAAATGAGTTTGAGAATATATGTGTAGTTTAGGCTAACCTAACTACATGGAGATACTTGAATAAATTTTATTTTGAATATTAAGGGGGCTCTAGAAAAAAGCTTTTCTCGCCCTCCTTCAAAAGAAGAAGAAGACAAACATGCTAGATTGTAAGTTAAATTGATCTACCAAACTTTTCTTACAAATCATAGTCCACAAATGACAAAAACTAAATTGAGGTATCCCTATATTATTATCCTTATGTATGTCAGTCACCTAATCACATTCAATCCTCAATAGTCCAAGTCTTTTTCTTTTTTACTTTTTTATAGTGTAGTTTCTTTTTAATATATATATTTTTCTTATATATTACTCGTATGCTGGAGTATTTTACAATTCAAAGGAACTAAGAATAAAACACAATTGACAAAGGTGGAAAATCACCCCAATTGTAATTCGTTAATAAGTTTATATATATTAACAAAGATATAATTATTACCATTTGATTAAAGCATGGCTTTTCATCAACATCAATTAATATTTCAATAGAAAAATAACTCTTCCCTATACTTATTTCATTTGCTTTCTTTATAAGTTCTCATTAAAATGGAGTGCATCATAAAGGGCAGCTTTGTATCTTTTTCACTAAATTTTACTTGTCA